>NW_025955917.1:0-19887 GCF_020921035.1 Rhodamnia argentea
TACCCTTTGAAAAAGCCAATTTGAGCCATTAAATATTCATTTCTAAACCCTTGTTGGTGATCACCTCCTCTGACTGGGGCAAAACGAAGGAATTACCAGCAATAAGTCAAAATGCATAATTTGGAAGAATTCTTGATCTTGGCCTCAAAAGAGCCGATCAATGCAAAAAATGATGAAGAATGAAAGGGCTAGAAAAAGCAAAGTGCCTGGTAAAAGCAAGGCCAAAGCCCATGAAAAGAGCACCCCGAAAAGGGGCAAATCTTGAAGAAAAATCATTAAGATGAAAAGAGAAAAATCCTCAAAGTCAATTAAAGAAAAATGATCATGAATCTACTGCAAAAGCGGATGAATGCTGGGAAAATGTCAAGGTGATCACCAAAGTTCACCCCTCGTTTGAAAATATGGCCGTTCTTAAAGGGCCCACCTTAAGCCAAGATACAACCTGTCACCCAAAGTTTTCTGATCTAAGAGGTGTTTGAGGTTAATGCAATGAATCATAAAGGAAGCTACCGCTTAAAGAGGTAGGTACAATCCTGTCTTATCATGTCTTCGGGGTTCTTGATTTGTAAACCCGAAGAAGCTATTTTTTTATCGGGGTTCATTTCTAAGCCTTAAAATGAACATCCTTTGATAAGCCTTTGACCTGGCCAGAATTACGGTCCCTTTTAAAAATGCCTTCTACGATTAGTCGGATTGTATACATCTCAAATGATCCAGAAACCTCAAGGTTAGGTTTTCTGTGAGCGGATTTGAATTTCAAGAAAAGCCTTCCCAAATGGTGAGGAGCCCTCTTGGATGAAGGAAAACCCTTTTGAAAAACTTTTAAAGCAACCTCTTTCTAGAACACTCGGGATGTGTCATTCAAAACTCATCCTCAATGGAAATTTGAACTTGTGATTGAACACATTTCTTTCACAAATACACTTTGAAAACTTGTTTGGAATTCTTAAGTTTCTTCCCGGGAACTTAGAATTGTCATTCTAATGATGTTTGATTGAACTTTCTGCGGGTTCCCTGGTGATCCCAAATCCTCGGAAAATTTACATTTTAAAGATTTGATTAACTTGGATTTTCTGCGGGTCTTCTAGCGTCCCCAGGTCCTTAGGTCCTCAACTTTGAAAATTTGAAATAGGGTTTGAGCTTCTGTAGGTACACTAGTAAACCTAGGTACTCAGATGACACCCCCTCTTTGAAAATTTGAAATAGGGTTTGAGCTTCTGTAGGTACACTAGTAAACCTAGGTGCTGAGATGACACCCTCCTCTTTGAAAATTTGAAATAGCGTTTGAGCTTCTGTAGGTACACTAGTCAACCTAGGTCCTCGGATGGCACCCTTTCGGACGGTGAGTAGCTTCCTAGATGAAAGCCGATCTGCATTTTAGAAAATTTGAAATAGGGTTTGAGCTTCTATAGGTACACTAGTCAACACGGGTCCTCGGATGGCACCCTTCCAAACGGTGAGTAGCTTCCTAGATGAAAGCCGATCTGCATTTTAGAAAATTTGAAATAGGGTTTGAGCCACTGTAGGTACACTAGTAAACCTAGGTCCTCCGATGGCACCCTTTCGGACGGTGAGTAGTGTCGCGACCCTCCGGAATTTTTACATAAGGGTTCTCCGGTGGTGAGAGGGTTAACGAGCCGATCCCTTTCTCTCTTTTTTAACCCCGGTTGTCGGCGGGATATATATTTTAGGGATCGCGGGTCTCTCCCAAGACCCATTACTCGAATCGCGATGTCGGGTAAAATTTATCAAATATCGAAATTGACCTTGTGTGGTCAAGTGACATGTGCGATGTGTACATGCAATTTTAGAGTCGCCACCAATCAATTTATTGGAGGGTATGATTGGAAAACCCTACCGAGCGGTCGGGAGAAACCGTTCGGTTCCACGAAAACCAGAGATTTTTGGGTTCGGGGGACTTGGTTACTCAAATTTCATATTGACGCCCTTTCGGTTACCGATGTCGAGTGTTTTTCAAACCTAAGGATTCATGCAGATGCGATATCGGGTGAGGTAAGTTCTAACATTTACGGGGTGTTCATGCAGGCGGGAATTTCCTATTCCTAACAATCACAATCAGAAAAATTCAATGCGCAATCAAAACAAGCAAAATCAATTCAATCAACCAATCATACAGACATGTCTAAAATGGCCCTATCGACCCACACAAAAAATCAAATTTGGGTTTGTCGCGACCCTCCGTCGGTCGGTCCCGGCGGGGGCGAGGGTTAACGAGTCGATCCCCCTTTTATATATATTTTTTATGAGATCGCGGGTCTCTCCCAAGACCCATTACTCGAATCGCGATGTCGGGTAAAATTTTTCAAATATCGAAATTGACCTTGTGTGGTCGGGTGGCATGTGCGATGTGTACATGCAATTTTGGAGTCGCCACCGATCGATTCTTTGGAAGGTACGATCGGAAAACCTTACTGAGCGGTCGGGAGAAACCGTTCGGTTCGCGAAAAACGGAGATTTTGGGTCAGGGGACTTGGTTACGCCAAATTTCATATTTGACGCCTTTCGGTTACCGATGTTGATTGTTTTTTCTAACTCTAGGAATTCATGCGAGATGCAATATCGGGTGAGGTAGGTCCTAACAATTCTAAGTTTTCATGCGGATGGGAATTTTCTATCCTAATTAATCACAATCGGAAAAATTAATGCGCAATCAAAATCATTACAATCGATCAAATCAATCAATCAAGGTTCGATATGTCTAAAATGGCCCTATCGGCCCATACAAACATCAATTTTGGGTGTCGGGGTGATTTGGTAAAAATTTGGGGCGGAAGGCCCATAAGGGTAGAATGGTAATTTTTGGGAGTTCGGGACCCGAAAATCGCAAAATTGGGGTCGGGCCGGTTGAATGTGGCCGTTTCCCATTTTTTGTAATTTTATGGAATTTTTCTAATTTTTCCTATTTTTTGGAATTTTTATTTATTTTTCAAAAATATTGGGAATTTTCCGAATCGATGTGAATCAATCCTCGAAATCTCAAAAATTTTTGATCCAGACTTTATGAGTCCAGAATCGATCTACAAATTTTTAGAAAAATTTTTTTGCGAAAATGCAGGAATTTTTGTGAATTTTCTAAGTATTTTTGCAATTTTTTTGGATTTTTGGAAATTTCTTTTATTTTTTATTATTTTTTTATTAAAGAACCGGACCGAGTCAACCCGGTCAACGGCCGGTCAACCCGGTCGACCGCCTATGACCCGCTCGGACCCTAAAAAACGACACCGTAATCTATTTTCTATTTATTTTTTATTTTCTTGAATTTTCTAAATCTAATTCCTAATATCCGAATATGTCAAAAGGATGGACGAGTGAGATCAATGCTGAATCAATCTCAGCCGTCGGCCCTCTACTAAACAAAACGACGTCGCGTCTATCTAAAACACGAACGGCCCGGATTAAAACTATTGACACGATGCGAGCCGTCGACTCCTTACTAAGCTAAACGACGACGTATTAGACTTATTGAATGAGCGGCCGAGATCTAACCTAGATTCAACGGACCGTCCGTCCCTAATCTACCAAAAACGGCGACGTATGCTTCCTAACTAAACGGCACCGTTTTACATTTTCTGTATTATTAACTAATAAACGAAAAATCTAAGAATATAAAAAAAAAAGATCCGACGGCCGAGAATCAAACTTCTTGATTTATCTCGGCCGTCCGATCGAGTCCGAGTCGGCTCGCTCGCGCCAACGGCCGAGCCGACTGACGTGAGCTGGCCCAATCGGGCCTTCGACACATTAGACCTTTGACCACGCTGACCGGCCACGTCATCATCTTCTTCCTCTCGACGACGCCTATGAACGGCCGACATTTCTCGGCGAGATCCAACGGTGAGATCTCGCCTAGGAATAACATGAAACCTACGGCGTTCGACTCGCCTTGAACCTCTAGATCAACATATCTAAGAATCGGATAATTTCATCCACAAAATCAACAATAATCGAACTTGCACGAGCTTAACTATGAACGATCAATCAAGCAGAGAGCATATCAATCCAATTCCTCTACGAAGCATCCCGAAGTGTTGAGAAGACTTACCTCCGGCTCGGATCGAGCTCGCGATGGGTGGCGAGGTCGGCGGTGTTCGGCCGGACCGAGTTGTGATGGAGGTTCGACTCGAGCGATTAGGGAGGAATCGATGCAAAAACGTAGTGCGATCGTGATTAGTGAAGTTCGGGGAGTAAAAGGCACATGGCAATTTCAAGAATCACGCATGAGGAAGTGGTATGCCATGATCGCGCCGAGAGATAATCGAAGAAGTGACTCACCGATCTAGGAGGTTTCAAGTCAATCCAGGTGGCGCGGTCGCTTCTCCTCGGCTCGAGCAAACTTCCCGCGGTGGTCCGACGCTCCGGTTTGATCTGGATTCGCCGATCGAGCAACTTGCGGTCCAAGTTTGAAACTCCGGCGAGGGCGTTGCGTCAGAGCTCGTCTCTCTCTCTAACTCTCTCTCTCTCTAATCTGTTGGTGGACGAGCAACCATGAGCCTTTTTGCGTCGAGAACCTTCCTCGCTATTTATATCCAATTTTCGAATTTGCGCGCGTCGGGTGCGAAATGGCTGAGCTCCCTCACGTGCTAATCACATGCGTTTTGGTCGCCGGACGGTGACGGAGTTGGTTGAAACTCCGTCCACGTCCGTTTGGCTTGCCGTCGAACCAAAACGCGCACGAATTGAGTTGGTTCGCACATGTTGACTTTTGGGCATGCCGTGCCTTTGACCTTCGATTCCGCCGTGCGCCGCGGCCATTGGCCGTGCCGCCGTGTGGCACCGACGGACATTGACTTGACGAACAAAAGCCCCACCTCTATTGATCCAATTAAGCACGAATTGAACTCCAATTTGATCGTCAAAGTCCATCGTTGAACCTGCAAATGGCACGGGTGAATTTGGGGAAGATGATCTTGTCTTTGGACGGTTCGACCGTCCGACCGGTGGTCGACCGGTCCGAACCGGTTGAGACAGTAATTCTTGCATAATTTTCAAAATTAATCCAAATTTCTTGGGAATTTTTGCAATTAAACCTCAAAATTGGATTCTAGGGCCTAGATATTATCTAGAAATGTGTTTTTGCCCAAAATTTCCTATCAATTTATATGAAAACCCCAAATTTTTCAATTTGCCCAAATTGGGGAAAAGTTCAATTGAGTGTCAATTCGACCAAATTGGACTACGAGACCTATGCCAATTGATTTAGAATGTGTCAAAACCTTAGGGGTAGCCCAATTTTGCAAAGAAAGTCTCCCAATTGAAAGTAATTTCAAAAATTGGCAAGTTGAGGGACTTAATTGCAAATAATTTGGGGATTTTGCCTAATTAGTGCAATTCATGCAATTGAGGGTGCAATTGATCAAATTGAAGTTCAAAGGGGTTGCAATTGAATGTCTAGACCTAAAATGCGCAAAAAATTGCAAATAAAAAGACTCAATTGGTATTTTTTATAAAAATTCAACCTTAGGCGTTGTGAAGGAACACCCAAAATTGAATTCAATTTTCAATTTTTCTTAAGGTCAATATTAAAAGGGAATTAAAAGAAAAATATTGGATATTTTTGTGTATTTTTGTGACCTCGAAAGGTATTTTTTATGCATTTTCTAATATTTTCCTATTTTCCGAAAATATTAAAAAAATGTGAAAAATATGAAAAATTATTTTTTTGTTCCAAATTGGTTCCTTATGCTTGGCCAAGGCTTCCAATGTTGATTTTTCAATTTTTATTTTTTTGTGAATTTTTGGGAATTTTGGAAAATAAGACTAAAGGAAAGCGATTAAAAATTCGGTGTCAACAGTGCCCCTCTTTGAAAGTAATCTCGGTTAGAGGTTGCTTTCAAAGACAAGGTGACACCTGGATCCTTAATCGACTTCTTTGGGGAAAAATCTAAAGAAAACTAGTCTTGACATTCGATTGCTTTACCTCTGCCGTTTACGCTCTAACTCGTGTGGGAATTATTTCGGTTCATGCTCGTCTTATGTGAAAGGGAGATGAGAAGAGAGAGATACTTACCCGTAGCTCACCTGTCTATGGTTTGAGATTTCTTGATGCGAGGTTGAAAAGTCGAGTGTACGGAATTACCTGTGGACGGTTTGGCGCGATTTTGCAATGGTTAGCGTCCGTCCGGTGTCGAGCGGTGGTTTGAAGATTTGGAAGAAAGGTTCACCCTTGTAACAAAGGGGTTTTACCTATTTAAAATGGGTTTGACTATCCACTAGGGATTCATCATTTAAAAGGGGGCGGATCAGGCTTTCGTCTCCATCGGGACTACTCATAATAACGAAAGGGGAGGTTCACCCTTGTAACAAAGGGGTTTCACCTATTTAAAAGAGATTGGCTATCCTCCATGCGGGGACTCACCATCTAAAAAGCGGATCGGCTTTCGTCTCTCCAGCTACTAACCGTCGAGGGGGAGGTTCACCCTTGTAACAAAGGGGTTTCACCTATTTAAAAGAGATTGGCTATCCTCCATGCGGGGACTCACCATCTAAAAAGCGGATCGGCTTTCGTCTCTCCAGCTACTAACCGTGCGAGAGGGGGAGGTTCACCCTTGTAACAAAGGGGTTTCACCTATTTAAAAGAGATTAGCTATCCTCCATGCGGGGACTCACCATCTAAAAAGCGGATCGGCTTTCGTCTCTCCAACTACTAAGCCCGAGAGGGTGCCATCGAGGACCTAGGTTGACTAGTGTACCTCTGAAGCTCAAACCCTATTTCAAATTTTCAAAAAGGCGAGATCGGTTTCGTTTCTCCAGCTACTAATCGTCGAGAGGGTGCCATCTCGAGGACCTAGGTTGACTAGTGTACCTACGGAGCTCAAACCCTATTTCAAATTTTCAAATAAGCAGATCGGTTTTCGTCTCTCCAGGCTACTAATCGTCGAGAGGGTGCCATCGAGGACCTAGGTTGACTAGTGTACCTACGGAGCTCAAACCCTATTTCAAATTTTCAAAAAATCAGATCGGTTTTCGTCTCTCTAGCTACTAACCGTACGAGAGGGTGCCATCCGAGGACCTAGGTTGACTAGTGTACCTACTGAGCTCAAACCCTATTTCAAATTTTCAAATAAGCGGATCGGTTTTCGTCTCTCCAGCTACTAACCGGTCCGAGAGGGTGCCATCCGAGGACCTAGGTTGACTAGTGTACCTACTGAGCTCAAACCCTATTTCAAATTTTCAAAGTTGAGAATCGAGGACCTGGGGATGCGAAAAGACCCGCAGAGAATCCAAGTTAATCAAATTTTAAAATGCAACTTTTCCGAGAATTTGGGATCACCGGGGAACCCGCAGAAAGTTGAGTCAAATATCATTAGAATGACAATTTTAAATTCGGGGAGAAACTTAAGAATTCAGGACAAGTTTTCAAAGTGTATTTGCGAAAGAAATGTATCCAATCACAATTTCAAATTTTTACTGAGGATGGATTCGAATGACACATCACGAGTGTTCTACAAAAGGTTGTTTAAAATTTTCCAAAAGGGTTTTCCTTCATCCAAGAGGGCTTCTCACCATTTTGGAAAGGCTTTTCTTAAAATTCGAATACGCTCCACGGAAAACCTAACCTTGAGGTTTCGGGATCATTCGAGATGCATACAATCTGACTAATCAGAGAAGGCATTTTAAAAGGGACCGTAATTCAGGCCAGGTCAAAGGCTTATCAATGGATATTCATTTTGAGGTTTAGAAATGAATTTTGATCAGAAATAGCTTCTTCAGGTCTACAAGTCAAGAACCACGAAGACCTGATAAGACAGGATTGTACTTACCTCTTTAAGCGGTAGCTTCTGTATGATTTCTTGCATCGACCGAAACACCTCTTAGATCGAGGAAAAGTTTTGGTGATAGGTTGTATCTTGGTTTAAGGTGGGCTCTTTAAGAACGGCCATATTTTCAAAGATGGGTGAACTTTGGTGATCACCTTGACATTTTTCAGCTTTCATCTGCTTTTGCAGTAGATTCATGATCATTCTTTCTTTAATCGATTTTGAGGATTTTCCTCTTTTCATCTTGATGATTTTTCTTTGGGAATTGCCCCTTTTCGGGATGCTCTTTTCATGGGCTTTGGCCTTGCTTTTACCAGGCACTTTGCTTTTTCTAGCCCTTTCATTCTTCATCATTTTCGCACTGATTGGCTCTTTTGAGACCAGTATCAAAATTCTTCCGATCATGCTTTTTGACTCATTGCTGGTAATTTCTTTGTTTGCCCCAGTGTAAGGAGGTGATCACCAACAAGGGTTTAGAAATGAATATTCAAAGGTTCAAATTGGCTTTTCAAGGGGTAAGTGTTTGGGGATATAGAAATGAAATGCTTTTCTTCACTTTGAGGTGTTCCAAGTCTCTGCCGGGAATCACCTGAAGCTATCACAAAAAGATTGATGCGAGTTAGTACAATAAAGTCTTACTTGACCTTTTCTCCAAGGAATCATCCAATGAACCTCCAAATACGCCCCAGTGTGGGGTGGTTCTTGACAGGGTTATATCCAGAAAATTCTCCATTTTGGCTCGGATTGGTTATCAAGGGATATAAATGCGTATGGATAATTTTGAAATGGAAATGCCTTTCATCATTTCAATCCATGTAATCACCGCGAATGACCCCTACGTCCCGAGGTTAAGCTCTTTCGCTCTATCACTCTCACTCATCACTCAAGTGTATCAAAGACGTGTTTAGGGATAATTTTTGCCTCTTTTCATCCGAAGGATCATTCTTTTGAAAAACTCTCAAAACATGCCCTTTTATAGAAACTCGGGGCGTTTTCTTCAAAATTCATCGTTTGCAAAATGTTCTCATCAAAAGATATATTCAAATGATGTTTTTGTAATTTGTAAGAAATATTTCTTTGAAAGGGCTTTGTAGTTTCACGAATCCAAAAAAAAATATTTTAAATTTTTAAACATGACAGTGTAATGAAAATACTTTGTAAAGAAGAGAACCTCAAAACCTGTCTTCTTCAAATATTGACTTTTGTCCCCCGTAAAAACAAAAGGAAACAATCGATTCGGGACATTTAAAATTTTAAATTCGAGCGATTTCTTCTTGTCTCTTTCGGACGTTGACTCCATTTCTGTAAAAACAAAAGGAACCGATTAGTCAAAGATATTCAAAATTTCAAATCCCGGAGCGACTTCTTCTCATCTCTTTCGGATGTTGACTCCCGTTTCCTGTAAAAATAAAAGGAATCAATCGGTTCAAAGATATTCAAAATTTCAAATCCTGAAGCGACTTCTTCTCATCTCCTTCGGATGTTGACTCCCGTTTCCTGTAAAAATAAAAGGAAACAATCAGTCCAAGATGTTCAAAATTTCAAATCCCGAAGCGACTTCTCTTATCTCCTTCGGATGTTGACTCCTGTCTCCTCTTTCGGATGTCGACTCCTGTTTCCTGTAAAAATAAAAGGAAACAATCAGTCCAAGATGTTCAAAATTTCAAATCCCGAAGCGACTTCTCTTATCTCCTTCGGATGTTGACTCCTGTCTCCTCTTTCGGATGTCGACTCCTGTTTCCTGTAAAGAACAAAAGGAAACAATCAGTCCAAGATATTCAAAATCCGTGATCCAAAGTAACAGATAACTTCCCTTTTGATCAATTGCTCTGCAAAGTTCTTCATGATTCCCAATTCACCTGCAAAAATACGAATATATGCAAATGCATGTATGCAAATGTCATGCGAATGCAAAATTTTCATGTGACTCGGATCCGCTCATCAACCGCTCTGAAGCTCAATTTTATTTCAAGGATAATATCTCTTCACGGCGTCTGCATTTATTGGACTTGTCAACTCTTCTCCGTCCATGTTTACAAGTATAAGAGCTCCCCGGGATAAGACTTTACGAATCACGTAGGGGCCTTCATAATTTGGCGTAAATTTACCTCCTGGGTGATGTGCATTTGGGAGCATTTTCTTCACAACTAGCATCCCTGTTTCAAAATTTCTGGGCTTGACCTTCTTGTTAAAAGCTCTGGCCGCTTTCTTCTGGTAGCTCTGACCATGGCAGATGGCCTTCAATCGCTTTTCATCAATCAAATTTAACTTGTTCATGTTTCTGCCGGTCCCACTCATCTTACGTGAGTTCTACGAGACAGGATCCTTAAAGAGGGGATTTCCAACTCCTTTGGTAGGACTGCTTCCATACCGTATACCAAAGAATAGGGAGTTGCCCCGGGTTGAAGTACGAATTGAAGTTCGGTAGGCCATGAGAGCATATGGCAATCTTTTGTGCCAATCTCGATATTTCTCAGCGGTTTTGGCCAATATCTTCTTGATGTTCTTGTTTGCCGCTTCCACAGCTCCATTCATTTGCGGGCGGTAAGGTGAAGAATTAAGGTGTCGTACCTTAAATTGTTCCAATAGTTGATCGACTACCTTGTTGTTCAGATTAGAGCCATTGTCTGTAATGATGGCTCTTGGCACTCCATATCTTGAGATGATATCTCGCTTGATAAACTTAGCCACACTATTCGCAGTGACATTGGCATATGAGCTGGCTTCAATCCATTTAGTGAAGTAGTCAATAGCCACCAAAATAAAGCGATGTCCGTTTGAGGCCTTTGGGTTGATAGGGCCAATCATATCAATTCCCCCACATGCAGAATGGCCATGGCTCGACATTTGATGTAGCTCGGTTGGCGGCGCATTTATCCTGTCGCCGTATACCCAGCATTGATAATGAGGATCTAACATGCTTGGTTGCAATCCGACTCGATAGTCAACCAGTAATACCCGAGTCTCATGATCTTCTTGGCGAGGAGGTGGCCATTCATATGCGGTCCACATTCCCCTTCATGAATCTCTTTCATAATGAGATTTGCTTCTTTGGAATTACGCACCTCAGCGGGACCGAGTCAAAGGATCTCTTGTATAGGATCCGTCCGCTGAGGAAAAATTTAGATGCCATCTTGCTTATGTACTTTTTATCTTCCGGTTGACTGTCCTGCGGGAATTCGCCCTTCGATAAGTAATTCTTGATGTCATGATACCACGGTTCTTCATCGGGTTCTTCTTCAATGACCATGCGGTATGCAGGTTGCTCTAAGATATCAATCCTTAATGGCTCTATCTCAAGACCATTTTGCACTTGTAACATGGCTGATAATGTGGCCAAAGCATCAGCAAAATGGTTACGAGTTCTCGCGAGATATTCAAAAGCGATCTCCTCAAAATGTTGGATCATCTCCTCGAGGTACTTATGATAAGGAATAAGCTTGGGATCCTTTGTCTTCCACTCCCCTTGAGTTTGTAAAATGATTAGCATGGAATCTCCATATACTAGTAGCTTCTTCACCTTTAATGAGATGGCCAATTGTAATCCTAGTATGCGAGCTTCATATTCAGAAATGTTGTTGGTGCGGGGGAATACCAACTTGGCTGAAAAGCTGGATAATGTTGATCTTCGGGGGATATCGAGCGCCTCGGTGCACGATCCAGTTGAGGTTCATCTTGCCGTCAAAGTACATTGTCCATTTGTCTTCAAATATATTCAGGATTTGACCTCCCTTGTTTTGCTCTGAAACGTCCTTAGGAGGGTTCTCGGCTAGCATATCAGCAATCGCTCTTCCTTTGACAGACTTTTGGGGAGAGGTTTTGATATCAAACTCTCAAAGCAATATTTGCCATTTAGCCATCTTTCCTAGCAATGTTGGCTTCTCCAAAAGGTATTTGATAGGATCATTCTCAGTGACTAGTTCTATATGATAGTGCAGCGTATATTGCCTCAATCCGTGGAGGACCCAAACCAATGCTACGCAAGTCCTTTCCACTACTGGGTACTTGCTTTCAGATGTTGTGAACTTTTTGCTCAAATAATATATGGCCCGCTCTTTACGATCCTTGGGGTTAGTTTGGGCAAGTAAAGCTCCCAAGGACTCATCATTAACCGTCAGATATAGAGTTAAAGGAACGTTAGGGATAGGAGGTACCAACACTGGAGGTTGTACCAGGTATTCCTTGATCTTCTCAAATGCTTGTTGACATTCCGCATCCCATTTGACCTTCGCACCTTTCTTTAACAGCTTGAAGAAGGGTTTCGCCGTTTCCGACAGTTGAGATATAAATCTGGATATATAATTCAACCTTCCCAGTATGCCCCTTATTTCCTTGACAGTGGTAGGAGTTCCTATTTCCCATATGGCTTTAATCTTGGAAGGGTCAATTTCAATACCACGGCTGCTCACCACAAACCCTAGCAGCTTTCCAGATCTTACGCCAAATACGCATTCCGCAGGATTCAACTTGAGCTTATACTTTCTCAATCGATCAAATAACTTCTTTAGCACTTTAACATGGTCTTCTCCAGGTCTGGACTTGGCAATCATATCATCCACATAGACCTCAATCTCCTTATGTATCATGTCATGAAAAAGGGTCACCATAGCCCTCTGATATGTTGCACCTGCATTTTTCAATCCAAATGGCATTACCTTGTAACAAAAAGTTCCCCATTGTGTAGTGAATGAGGTCTTGATCTTATCTTCTTCCTTCAGCATGATCTGATTATATCCTGAGAATCCATCCATAAAGGAGAATAATTCAAAGCCCGCAGTACCGACGAGCACATCAATGAAGGATGCATGATTTTTATCATGAAAACAATTTTCAAATTCCAATTTTTTAGACAAAGAAAGGAGAACTAGTCCACAATCTTCCGGACATCCTGGTTCTCAAAAGCTATTTAAAACCCAAGATCATATGGCGGATCGGGCCTCAAGTTTCATGGTAGAATCAATTGTCATCATCGGACCAATCCGTTGCTCCACATGTCCGTAATCAAATTTGTGATGATTTTCATTAATAGATGCAACTAAGAACAATACAAGATTGCACTTCTGGATCACAAGCATGTGACCCAAAGGGTGCTAAAACATCAAAAAGCTTTAAAGCAAATGCGTTAATCAAAATGCATTAAAAGATAAAGTTCAGAAAGAGCCTTTTACTCGGGGGTGGGGAAATCATCGTCCGGCCACTCAATTATCACGTTCACCCGATTATCCAGGAACGGGTTGAATAAGTCCGGCTCTGCATCCTCGGAGATGTCCTCATCTTCCAGCCATTTGCCTCCCTTAGAGAATACCTCGAATAAAGGGTTTAGGAGCATTTTTCCTCTAGCTTTCCATACATCGGTACCTATGAAACGGCCACCTTGGCGTCCACGGTCTCCATAACGATTGTTTCGACCTCGGCCTCGACCTATGTTATTTTTCGCTATTCCATTATAACCCACACCAACCTTGTGATCATTTGAGCCCAAATTCAAAGGGTTACGGATTCCACGACCATATTTCCCTAATCCGGCACCTGGAATAAATCCATTCGAGAGTAGCACTTTTCCCGCCATAGTTGCGGGTCTCGAAAGCTCTGGTATAGCCACCTTTGCATCTGGTGACACATGCATGACAGATACAATGTCAAAGGTGTGATAACTCAGCTCCTCCTCTTTTGAGGGTTCAATGTATGGGATCATCCCTTTTAAAGCGGCTCGATGCCCTGTCTCGCCATGGACGGTGATCAATTGACCCTTGACCACAGATTTTAACTTTTGATGCAGAGAGGAAGGTACCGCTCCAGACACATGAATCCACGGTCTTCCCGAGAGCAAGGTGAAGGCGCTTGGAATATCCAATACTTGGAACGGTATAGAAAATGTTACCGGTCCAATGACAATGTCCAATTCGATCTCTCCCACCACATTCTTGGAGACTCCGTCAAATGACCGGATGGTGGCCTTGGATGTCTTCACAAAATCTTCATTGATCCCCAAGCTTCTCAAAGTGCTTAGTGGACACAGGTTGAAAGCGGAACCATTATCAATCAAGACATGAGGCACCTCTTTTCCGTGACACCTCACAGCTACGTAGAGGGCCCTGTTGTGGACTCGCCCTTCTTTCGGGAAATCTTCGTCCGAAAAAGATATCTGATCTTTTAGAAGGATAGCACCCACAAAGTCTCCCAATTGCACTTCGTTAATTGTCTCTGGAACATGCACCTCATCCAGCACCTTCAAAAGGGCGTCTTTGTGCTTTTCAGAATTTTTGAAGAGATCCAGTAAGGAAATCCGTGCGGGCATCTTCCGGAGTTGGTCAATGACCTCATATTCACTGGTCCTCACGACCGATTGCAACTTCTCAACCTCTTCCGCAGTTGGAACTCTCTTTTCAGAATCCGCTTCTCTCGGGGGATAACATCTTCCGGATCTCATTATGGCGTCAATCTCGCCCGTTCCATAATCCCAGTGAACTGCCCTTGAGTTGTATTCTTCCACAAGCGGTAATTTAATCCTCACCGGTATGATCTTTTCTGGTAGCGATTCAGATGTTGACGGTTTTTCCGAACTAGAAGTTTCCAATTCCCAGCTATCAACTTTGTTCAAATCAATCACGAAACGAATCGGGGTATCTACCATCCCGATCATCTCATTCTCATGAACATCTTCAGGGTTATGTTCTGGACCTGGCCTCATCAACGCGACATTCTCTTCATCTAGATCCCTCTGCCTTTCCTTTCTGACTCTTAGGATAATCCCCTCAATTCTCATACCAATTTCCACCAGATGTTGGAATGAGGAGTAGGTATATGCATACATACGGTCAAAGTATTCCGCCGGAAGTGACTTTAGTACGAACTCCAGCATTTCTCTCTCCGACAACTGCGGTTGCACCATCACAGCGTGTTTCCTCCACCTCCTAGCGAAGAGTTCAAAACTCTCGTCTTCACCTTTCCGGATGTTCAACAGATTAGTCTTAGTGAAATAACCTCTGATTCCAGCTTCAAAGTGTCGTATGAAGTGCTCTAATAACTCCTCCCAACTCGGGACCCAATCCAGATCGATTGATTGGAACCATACCAGCGCGGGGCCCGTTAAACTTTGTCCAAAGTTCCGGATCGGTGTTTCGTCATCTTCATGGTGGCCAACCATTTGGCGAAGATAGTATGAGACATGCGCCGGAGGACACCCAGCGCCATTATACTTCGTGCGGAAGACCACTCTCGGGTTCGCACCTTGAGGCGGGACATTTCTCGCTTGGGTGAGTGGCGTAATCAGCTCCTTCAACTCATCCATTTTCCTCGACACGTCATCTCCTTGCTCTTGCAGTAGAGCGATCTTTCGATTCGGTGTCTCCATGGTCCGCCATTATCTCCAGAACTTGCATATTCTCTTCTATTCTTGTGGCGTTGTTCCTTGCCATTAATTGCGATAATTCTGCTACCATAGTCATCAAATGACGCATGTGCGTCTCAGTTAGAAAGTCGCATATCGACCTCTCGATTCTCCTGTTCATTCTGAGGAGCCGCTTGGTCCTTAACTTCATCGATTGTTCCTACAAATTCTTCACTTTCGGGGTCGTCCATTCCACCCCACCCATCGGGGACTACATCTCCAGAATCAACAAAGAAACTCAAGGGCGCCGAATATAACACTTTAAAGTTGTAACCACCACTATCTTCCCCCAGGTTATCAACTATTTCGCCCCTCTCTAGGGCTTTCTGCAAAAATCTTCTATCGCCTCGGCGAGCCTTATCCAGACGGACTTCATATTCGTCTATCTCTTCAATTTCTTGACCATCTTTGATGCTCATCAAATATCCTGAGGGTATTTTCAAAAGAGCTCCCCTCGTAGGTTTCATCGCGAACTCCTCAGATAGCATGTCTACCCCCACGTAGGTCCCCTTGAAAGCGACATTTTCCATTCTTCCTATGACGCCTAAGCTAATCAATTTTTCCAAGCAAGCCTCTTTTTGCTCCCGGGAAATACTCTCTCCTTCCGGGTATTGCGAGGCTAATGTCAGGACATCCCGCATTTTACCCATATCCGCTATGAATTCCAGAACCTCATCCTCTTCACCTCCAAAAATCGCGTTCACCTCGCGATGCTCGGGTAGCGGGTTCTGCTGCACATTCGGTTCGGCTTTATCAAACTCTAGAACTTTTCCATCGATCAATGCTTGCACCTTGAACTTCAAAGCGAGACAGTTGTCCGCGTTATGCCCCCTTTCTCCCATATGGTATACGCACGTCAGAGTCTCATCATACCCGGGAAATCTTGGCGGGTGAGCTCTAGGTGGCTCTTTAGCAACTAAGCGATTCTCCAACAGCATGGGTAACAATTTGGATAAGGGTCGGGGTAGTGGAGTGAAAACAAGCTGGGTTCTTTTTTTGAATTCCGGTGGTTTGGAAGTGGTCCAGGAGGGCGTTCCTTGGGTAGGAATTGAAGGCGCGAAATTTCTGGGCTTTGGCGGATTAGGGACAAAAGCTACTTGTCCAGTTTGCTCCCTAATATCCCTTCTCAAAGGGTATTGGCGTTTGAAAGGCGCCTCGGGTATCTTCTTTTCTCTTAATGCCCATTCGTGGCGCTCTGCCACCTTGATCAGGTGCGCAAATGTCTGACACCCAGAAGTGTTCAGCTTGTCGAAAAATTCAAATGGAAGGGCCTTGAGAAAAGGTCTATTAGTTCTTCTTCAGGGACGGGCGGCTTTACCTGCACAGCCAACGCTCTCCGTCTACGGGCGTAGGCGCGAACGGCCTCGCTCTTTCCTTTTACGGTCCTTAAAAGGTCCTCTCTAGTTAGGGCGGTCAAAGTGTTAAACTTGTATTGCCCGAAGGAACTCGTCTGCCCGGTTTATCCCAATCGGCGAGCCTCTCGCTCCGATTCAATGAACCACGCCGGGGCCCTCGGATAGGCCTTCTGGAAGGTGTTAACCGGTAGTGGAATGTTGTCGAAGAAGCCGAGACATTCGGCGCAAGTAATACTTCAAGTGCGCCTTGGGACACCCGGTCCGATTATATCTCCTCACAAAATCTGGTTCCTTGTAATCAGCGGGAACCTCTATCTTTTCGAACGGTGCAACCTTGTCGAACCTCGAGAGTTCATGACCCTGACTGCTTCAAACACTCTTCGATCTTAGCGAGCCTCTTAATTTCCTCTTCCATTTTGAGAACTTGCTTCTCCTTTTTCTCAGGTCAATCACAATGGGAGGATCCTTAGGGCGGCTCTCTCCGGATTCGAGTTGGATTAGCGGCGGGCGCCCAGTTAGCGTTCGCTCCATCGGATGGCCCGCAGAGCTTGAGAATTAGGGTCAGCGGGGTATCTCCCCTGGCTTGCAATCATCATTGCCTTCATCTCGCCACCATTGTGGCGATCCCATTCATTTGATTCTCCAGATTACCCCACGAGGTGCGAGCTCCTCTTGTTCCATTCTTAATTTGCGCGTTTTGCTACGTGTCCTCGTATTTGTCACTCACACTGCTTTCAGAATATCAAATTAGTATGTAAAATTTTAAAGGATTGGAGACATTGACCCGTGGTAATTGACTTTTCTATATGTATGCATGAAATGCTCATAAAAGAAATAGTATGTATTCATTACAAACCAAATTGTTCAAAAGTATCGAAAAGATAACAAATATGTAAAATCTAAATGGGGGAATGGATCTATCCAAGTCGGGGCCTTCCACTCTTCTTGTTCTTCGATCCATCGGAATCCTAATGGTATGGGTCTTCTCCTTCCTCGACATCCCGCTCTGGATCTTCGGGGAATATACGGCTCTACTCCGGTACGTAGGGTACTATATACTACGGCTCCTTATGACTCCACCTCTTCAATCCAGGAGATACGCACTCGGGTACATATAGCTCTACCATTGATTGGCGATACTCCTTAAACTTCTTGATATACTCCCTTGGAGGCTGCGTGAATGTTCATCTCATCATCCAAATAATCCGGCCACTTCAACTTGTTGCAGCGGGGAGTTCTTCAAAGCATGAAGAATAAGCTTGATCCGGGCCCGATATAACTCCTTTGTTTCCTTAGTGAGCTTTCCTCATGTCATATCAAATGAGAAAATCCCGGGACAAACATCCGGTGGTATCTCTTGTAGAACTCCAAATTGCCTCACCACTCGAGATGGGGTAATACGCCGCGGCGCCGGTACATCCCAATAAGGGAATAAGGTTATCTTCAATACCCGAAATGCGAGCTTCTACGATCTTGGGCCAAGTCCAAACGCCATCCTAATATGCTCGGGTTTCAAATTGTCCAATAGCTCAACCCACTTTTTGAATGAGTATTTGGGTACAAGGGATTGACACTTAAGGAAGAATCTAAGAGGGTGAACGTGCTCATTGATCTCATAACACCCCACTCGGAGTTGGAAAGTTTTTATATGAGAGGTGAACCACAAGTGGAGTAATCCGCTAGGCGCTTGGAAAACGGCCTTTTTTGAAGATTTGGAACGATTCGGGGGGAGAGAAAAGTCTCAGCTAAGATCATGTACGAATAATCCCAGCGACAACACGCTTGTCGGCTATATGGGTTATGGAGGGTCAAAAGTAGTTCTAGAAGTCGGGAATAGAGACGAATGCAAGAAAGCCAAGATGAACACCTTTCCCGATTTATACGGTTTCGGTGGGTAGAGAGGAATAATTATCGAAAAGGAGCGAAGGTGAATTTGTTGGAATTGGATTTGTAAACTTTTTCAATCTCCGAAGTTTTAAGGCGAAGGAAACTCGATAACGAGCGAGTGGAGTCCATGTCCAAAGGGGTTGAGCTATACGTTCTTCAAATTTGGCCCCCAGATAATAGCGGTATACTTCTCAGCGTAGGGGTCAATTCCAATCCTTGAAAGTCGAATGTCATTGTTTGCGCGTCCATGCCTTGGCTAGTGCTTGAATGAGCGCGAGGTTGGTATTCCACTTTGATCAAATCTACAAGTCGTCCCAAACGTCCTTCCGCATAGGCTTTGTTGACGATGTCGGCGATCCCACCATATAGCGAGTTCCTTGCGCGGTATTGGGATGACTTTGATGTCTCCATTCCCCATGATCTAAAAATGCAAAAAATGATGATCCTAAAGTCAATTACCACGGTTTAATATGCATATGCATGTAATGTGATGCAAATGTGCTAACCAAATTCCATGTCATCTTTTGGTAACATGAGGGTCAACTACTCCCACTTGACCCAAATAAGCCGAATAGGGTAATTATGGACCAAATCTCACCCAAAGATGGCATGTAATTTGATTAGGATCGTTTAAGCGTAATCGGGGTAGAAAGTTGCTCACAAATTGACAACTCACGAAACTTACAAGTCTAACACAATAAAGTCGAAAAGAGATAGAACATGATAGTATCTAGAGATGTTCGGACAATAAATGTCGATGAAAGTACATAATAGACTCAAAATACAATAAAATCTAGGAAACTGTCCCAAAGTCGTACTAATCTAGACAATCGGGATGGTATCCTCATCGAATGAAATCTCCACCATCTCGGGAAGCTTGATGTCTTCTTCATCATCGGAGGATATGGTGATGATTTCCTTCTTCTTAATCCGGGGAGTGTTTTGGGGCCGTCTTAGTCGCACGTGGCTTTCTTGCCAACTTCATGTACAACTTCCAGATTCTTTCTTTCTGGCGCTCGAGCTCCAAATATCGTCCACATCGGGTATAATCGCAACTCTCGCTACGGATGCGGTTCCGTCCGTTGAGCTCTCGTCCGTGAACAAATCCGAAACTCGGAATGTAGCGAGTATTCGGTCCTCGCGTCGAATGGTCCTCCGCTCCCATGTGAATACATCGGGTACATCAACACGACCTCGGGGCATCATCTATCTAAAAGAAAAATTTGACCTTCAAGCCCGATCACTTAAACGATCTTACAAATTGTGATGATATACGTGAAAATGCATGATATGCAAAATTTAAATTTACAAGTTCAAAATAAAGAGGGTAGAAAGCCTTACCTAGATGTTACTCTTTTTTGGTTTTTGGTTTTAGGTATACCAACCGTCCATTTCACATGCGCATGAGACAAGTGAGGTTCAACTCTAAAGAAATCAAAAGGGCTCGGGTATGGACCTAAAAAGGCTCCCGCTATAC
>NW_025955918.1:0-19834 GCF_020921035.1 Rhodamnia argentea
TTGCACCCTCAACTGCGTGAATTGCATGAATTAGATACAAAATTCCCAAATTATTTGCAATTTAGTCCCTCAATTGGCCAAATTTTGAAATTACTTTTAATTGAGGGACTATCATGGTAAAATTGGACTGTCACCCTATGTTTTCATACATTTAGAATCGATTGGAATAGGTTTCGTGGACCAATTTGATCAATTACACATCCAATTGAACTTTTCCCCAATTTGGGATTTTAGAAAAATTTGGGGCTTTTATATAAATTGATGGAAATTTTTGGGCAAAATTGCATTTCTAGATAATATCCAGGGCCCTAAGTTCAATTTTGAGGTTTAATTGCAAAAATTCCCAGTCAATTTTGATTAATTTTGAAAATTGTGCAAGATTCACGCGTGCTGGACGGTTGTAGGCCGGTCGACCGCCGGTCGGACCGGTCGAACCGGTCCGGAACGATGCTTCTTCTTCCTCGCGCGACCATCCCATTTTTGCAGAATTGAAAACGAACTTTGGTGATCAAATTGAACATCAATTCGATCCTAATTGATCCAATTGACTTAGGGCTTTTGTGTATCGAGTCAATGTGCGTCGATTGCCGTCGACGTCACGGCCAATCGTCGCCGGAGGACGGCGGCATTGCCGGTCAAAGTCACGGCTGCACAGAAAAGTCAAACTTGGCAAAAACGCGTGCAATTGACACTCACTTGGACTCAACGGACGTCTAATGGACTTGGACGGAATCCTATTGATTCCGTCACCGTCCGGCGGGCCTGAAATCACGTGGGCGCACGTGAATCACCCTCGGCCAGCTCACGCCCGACGCGCCAAATTTCAAAAGCTCACTATAAAAGCCCGAGGAGGATTCTAGAACGAAAAAAGAGAGGCTCATTGGTGCTCGTCCAAGAACCGAATAGAGAGAGAAAGCGAGAGAGTTAGAGAGAGACGCTCTCGGGCGACGTCTTCGCCGGAGTTCAACTCAGAAGCGCACGACTTCAGCCCGGCGAATCCAGGCCAAATCGGCGCGGCGGATCATTACCGGAACTCCCTCCAAGCTCGGGCGAGTTGATCGCACCAGCTCAGGCCGCTTGAATCGTCCAAATCGGGTGAGTCGAACTTCCTCTCTCATCACTGTGCATCAATGGCATCACACGGTTTCGAGCACGATCCTTGAAATTATTTTGTGCGTTTTTGTTACGGAACCTTACTAATCATGTTCGCACTTCATTTCTGCATCTATTCCCCCTAAATCCCGAGAGTCGAACCTCCAACATTGCTCGGTCCGGCCAAGCACCGGTCAGGCTATCCTAGACCTCGCGAGCTCAATCAGAGCTCGAGGTAAGTCTTCTAAACCTTCTATGATGCTCTCGTATGCGTTAATTGCTTTGGTTTGGCCTTGATCCTTTGGATTGAACTTTGAATCGATGCTCTGTGCGAAGTTCATAACTCGAGATTAGCTCGGTGAAATCGTTCGATTTTTGAATATGTTAATATAGAAGTTAGACTGAGTCGATCGGCGTTGGTTTTGCGCCGATCCGGCGAGATCTCACCGTTGGATCTCGCCGGATCATTTCCGACCGTCCGTTAGTTCTCGTTGCAAGGAAGAAGATGATGTCGACGTGTCTTGGTCAACGAGTCGGCGTCCTAGGTGTCGTCATTTGGTTGGACCAGCTCACGTCCGAGTCGGCTCGGCCGTTGGCGCGAGCGAGCTGACTCGGATCCGATCGGACGGCTGAGATAAATCGAGGAGTTTGATTCTCGGCCGTCGGATCTGCTTTTTTAATTTCAGATATTAGATATATTAGATGAATAATCCAATAAATCCAAACGGTGACGTTTTATATTAGGCAATGCGGCGTCGTTTTAGCGTTAGATGGAATGAACGGCTGAGATAGAGTTTAGATTAGATCGTGACCGTCCGTGCTCTTAATTGAAGCTACGTCGTTTTAGTCTAGGTAGAATGAACGGTCTAGATTAGATTTGAGAGCAGATCGTGGCCGTTTATTTATTGAACAATACGATGTCGTTTTGTTTAATAGTGAGTCGACGGTTGAGATCGTGTCTGAATGTGTGATCGTGGCCGTCCATCTTTTGACCGATGCGGCGTCGTTTCTTTTAATAGAGGACCGACGGTCGAGATTGATCTGGAAGTTGATCTCGGCCGTCCGTCCATTTTCTTTTATTTCGAATATTAGAAATTAATATTAGAAAATAAAAAAAAAACAAATAGGAAAGTGTACACGGTGCCGTTTTGGTGTCGCGGGCGAGTTCGAATCGGTCGGACCGGGTTGACCGACCGTTGACCGGTTTGACCCGGTCCGGTTTGTTAATAAAAAATAATAAAAAAATAAAAAGAAAATTTCCAAAAATCCAAAAAAAATTGTAAAAATACTTAGAAAATTCATAAAAATTCCCGGATTTTCATAAAAAATTTCTAAAAATTTGTAGATCGATTCGGGACTCATAAAGTCCGGATCGAAAATTTTTGAGACTTCGAGGGTTGATTAATTTCGATCCGGAAAATTCCAAATATTTTTAGAAAATAAATGAAAATTCCAAAAAATAGAAAAAATTAGAAAAATTCCATAAAATCACAAAAAAAATAGGAAATGGCCACATTCAAGCGGCCCGACCCTAATTTTGTGATTTTTGGGTCCTGAACTCCCAAAAATGACCATTCTACCCTTCCGGGCCTTCCGCCCCAAATTTTTACCAAATCACCCCGATACCCAAAATTGATTTTTGTGTGGGCCGATAGGGCCATTTTAGACATATTGAACTTTGATTGATTGATTTGATCGATTGTAATGATTTTGATTGCGTACTAATTCCTCTGATTGTGATTGATTAGGATAGAAAATTCCCATCCGCATGAATACTCAGATTTCTTTTAGGACCTACCTCATCCGATATCGCATCCGCACGAAATCTTAGGTTAGAAAAACAATCAACATCGGTAACCGAAAAGGGCGTCAAATATGAAACTTGGCGTAACCAAATCCCCGGACCCAAAAATCTCTGGTTTTCGCGGAACCGAACGGTTTCTCCCGACCGCCCGGTAAGGTTTTCCGATCGTACCTTCCAATAAATCGATCGGTGGCGACTCCGAATTGCATGTACATCTCGCACATGCCACACGACCACACAAGGTCAAATTTCGATATTTGAAAAATTTTACCCGACATCGCGATTCGAGTAATGGGTCTTGGGAGAGACTCGCGATCCCCCATATATATATATTCCTATAAAAAGGAGGGGATCGGCTCGTTAGCCCTATTCCACCCCGGGAAATTGAGGGAAGGAAATTTCCGGGAGGGTCGCGACAGATCGGCGACTCCACTGGGGAATACTTTAAGAGGATTTAAGTCGATAAAAATGCTGATTGTTTTCTAACCTCGTTTTCTGAGATGCTCTTGAAGATGAGGTACGTCCACTAACAAAAAAAAGTGTTAAATGTTGATGCGAGATGGGAGTTATAAGGGGTGGCGTCTGTGCTAACCATTTTTGATGCAGATATGGAGTTTTGGATTGTTTGTTTATTTATGCAAATTTTGAAGCGGTGTTTTGAATATAAATTGTGGTGCATGTCTTGCATATTTCGAGGATCACGACCTTGCACACACAAGCGCCTAAACCCGAGCCGCGAAATCACCTCTTAGGTCGCCATAGATAGGGATCGGTATGCGAAGCTCTTGTGTTTGATTGCACTTGGGTTGACCATATTTGATCCCGCTCGCTATGCAAGATTGATGGTCCTACCCACTTGTTGTTTGATTGCGCTTGTGGGCGGCCCATCGATTTGTATAGCGGGAGCCTTTTTAGGTCCATACCCGAGCCTTTTTGATTTCTTTAGAGTTAAACCTCACTTGTCTCATGCGCATGTGAAATGGATGGTTGGTATACCTAAAACCAAAAACCAAAAAAAGAGTAACATCGGTTGGTAAGGCTTTCTACCCTTTTTATTTTGAACTTGTAAATTTAAATTTTGCATATCATACATTTCCACTACATATCATCACAATTTGTAAGATCGTTTAAGTGATCGGGGTTGAAAGTCAATTTTTCCTTTTTAGGATAGATGGCGCCCCAAAGTCGTGTTGTTGTACCCGATGTATTCACATGGGAGCGGAGGACCATTCGACGCGAGGACCGAGTACCCGCTTCATTCCGAATTTTCGGATTTGTTCACGGACGAGAGCTCAACGGACGGAACCGCATCCGTAGCGAGAGTTGCGATTATACCCGATGTGGACGATATTTGGAGCTCGGCGCGAGAAAGAAAGAATGCGGGAATTGTACATGAAGTTGGCGAGGAAGCCTCATGCTACCAAGACGGCCCCAAAACATTCTCCGATTAAGAAGAAGGAAATCATCACCATATCCTCCGATGATGAAGAAGATATCAAGCTTCCCGAGATAGTAGAGATTTCATCGGATGAGGATACCATTCCCATTTGTCTAGATTAGTACGACTTTGGGGCATTTTCTAGGTTTCATTATATTTTGAGTCTATTATGTACTTTCATCGACATTTATTGTCCGAACATCTCTGGATATTATCATGTTCTATCTTTTTTGACTTTATTAGACTTGTAAATTTCATGAGTTGTCAATTTGTGAACGACTTTTTTACCCCGATTACGCTTAAACGATCCTAATCAAATTACATGCCATCTTTGGGTGAGATTTGGTCCATAATTACCCTATTTGGCTTATTTGGGTCAAGTGGGAGTAGTTGACCCTCATGTTACCAAAAGATGACATGGAATTTGGTTAGCACATTTGCATCACATTACATGCATATGCATATTAAACTGTGGTAATTGACTTTAGGATCATCATTTTTTGCATTCTTAGATCATGGGGAATGGAGACATCAAAGTCATCCCAATACCGCGCAAGGAACTCGCTATATGGTGGGATCGCCTCGACATCGTCAACAAAGCCTATGTGGAAGGACGTTTGGGACGACTTGTAGATTTGATCAAAGTGGAATACCAACCGGCGCTCATTCAAGCACTAGCCAAGGCATGGGACGCGCGAACAATGACGTTCAACTTTCAAGGATTGGAATTGACCCCTACGCTTGAGGAGTATACCGCTATTATCGGGGCCAAATTTGAAGAACGTATAGCTCAACCCCCCTTTGGACATGGATTCCACTCGTTCGTTATCGAGTTTCCTTCGCCTTAAAACTTCCGAAATTGAAAAAGTTTACAAGTCCAATTCCAACAAGTTCACATTCTCGTTCCTTTTCGATAATTATTCCTCTCTACCCACCGAAACCGGTCATAAATCGGGAAAGGTGTTCATTTTGGCTTTCTTTGCATTCGTTCTATTCCCGACTTCTAGAACTACTTTTGACCCCTCCATAACTCATATAGCCGGACAAGCGTGTTGTCGCTGGGATTATTCGTACATGATCTTAGTCGAGACTTTTCTCTCCATGAATCGTTCCAAGTCTTCAAAAAAGGCCGTTTTCCAAGCGTCTAGCGGATTACTCCACTTGTGGTTCACCTCTCATATAAAGACTTTCCAACTCCGGGTGGGGTGTTATGAGATCAATGAGCACGTTCACCCCCTTAGATCCTTCCTTAAGTGTCAATCCCTTGTACCCAAATACTCATTCAAAAAGTGGGTTGAGCTATTGGACAATTTGAAACCCGAGCATATTAGATGGCGTTTGACTTGGCCCAAGATCGTAGAAGCTCGCATTTCGGGTATTGAAGATAACCCTATTCCCTTATTGGGATGTACCGGCCACGTGGCGTATTACCCCATTCGAGTGGTGAGGCAATTTGGAGTTCTACAAGAGATACCACCGGATGTTTGTCCGGGATCTTCTCATTCGATATGATACGAGGAAAGCTCACTAAGGAAACAAGGGAGTTGTATCGGGCCCGGATCAAGCTTATTCTTCACGCTTTGAAGAATTCCCCTACCGCAACAAGTTGAATGGCCGGACTATTTGGACGATGAGATGAACGTTCACGGGGCCTCCAAGGAGTATATCCGAAGTTTAAGGAGTATCGCCAATCAATGGTAGAGCCATATGTACCCGAGTGCGTATCTCCTCGGATTGAAGAAGTAGAGTCATATGAGCCGAGTACATAGTACCATATGTACGGGGAGTAGAACCGTACATTCCCGAAGATCCGGAGCAGTGGATATCGAAGAGGGAGGAGACCCATACTTATGGAATTCCGATGGATCGGAAGAGCAAGAAGAGTGGAAGCGCCCCGACTTGGATAGATCCATTCCCCCATTTAGATTTTACATATTTGTTATCTTTTAGATACTTTTGAACAATTTGGTTTGTAATGAATACATACTATTTCTTTTATGAGCATTTCATGCATACATATAGAAAAGTCAATTACCACGGATCAATGTCTCCAATTCTTAATATTTCCCATACTGATTTGATATTCTGAAAATAGGTGAGTGATAAATACGAGGACTCGCAGAAAAACGCGCAAGTTAAGGATGGAACAAGAAGAGCTCGCACCTCGTGTGGGTAATCTGGAGAATCAAATGAATGTGATCGCCACAATGGTGGCGGAGATGAAGGCAATGATGATTGCAAGCCGGGGAGATACCCCGTTGACCTTAATTCTCAAGCTCTGCTGGGGCCATCCGATGGAGCAAACGCTAATCCGGCGCCCGCCGCCAATCCAACTCGAATCCGGAAAGACCGCCTAAGGATCCTCCCATTGTGATTGACCTGGAGAAAAAGGAGAAGCAAGTCCTCAAAATGGAAGAGGAAATTAAGAGGCTCGCTAAGATCGAAGAGTGTTTGGCGAGTCAAGGTTATGAGCTCTCGAGATTCGACAAGGTTGCACCGTTCGAAAAGATAGAGGTTCCTGCCGATTACAAGGAGCCGGACTTTGTAAGAAGATATAATGGGACCGGGTGTCCCAAGGCGCACTTGAAGTATTACTTGCGTCGAATGTCGCAGTTCTCCGACAACATTCCACTCTTGGTTAACACTTTCCAGAAAGCCTATTCAGGGCAGCCCTAGCGTGGTTCATTGAATTGGAGCCAGAGAGGCTCGCCGATTGGGATAAAGCGGCGAGACGAGTTCCTTCGGCAATACAAGTTTAACACTTTGACCGCCCTAACTAGAGAGGACCTTTTAAGGACAGTAAAAGGAAAGAGCGAGGCCGTTCGCGCCTACGCCCGGAGATGGAGAGCACCTGGCGTGCAAGTAAAACCGCCCGTCCCGGAAGATGAACTAATAGATCTGTTTCTCAAGGCCCTTCCGTTTGAATTTTTCGACAAGCTGAACACCTCGGGTGTCGAGACATTTGCACACCCGATCAAGGTGGCGGAGCGTCATGAGTGGGCCCGAGAGAGAAGAAGATACCCGAGGCGCCTTTCAAACGCCAATACCCTTTGAGAAGGGATATTAGGGAGCAAACCGGAGAAGTAGCTTTTGTCCCTAATCCGCCAAAGCCCGAAATTTCTCGCCTTCAATTCCTACCCAAGGAACGTCCTCCTGGACCGCTTCCAAACCACCGGAATTCGAAAGAAAAACCCAGTTGTTTTCACCCCACTACCCCGACCCTTATCCAAATTGTTACCCATGCTTTTGGAGAATCGTTTAGTTGCAAAAAGAGCCACCTCGAGCTCACCCGCCAAGATTTCCTGGGTATGATGAGACCCAGGCGTGCGTATACCATATGGGAGAAAGGGGGCATAACGCGGATAAGCTGTCTCGCTCCGAAATTCAAGGTGCAAGCATTGATCGACGGAAAAGTTCTGGAATTTGATAAAGCCGAACCGAATGTGCAGCGAGAACCCGCTACCCGAGCATCGTGAGGTGAACGCGATCTTTGGAGATGAAGAGGAAGAGGTTCCGGAGTTCATAGTGAATATGGATAAAATGCGGGATGTCTTGACATTAGCCTCGCAATACCCGGAAGGAGAGAGTATTTCCCGGGAGCAAAAAGAAACTTGCTTGGAAAAATTAATTAGCTTGGGCGTCATAGGAAGAATGGAAAATGTCGCTTTCAAGGGGACCTACGTGGCGGTGAACATGCTGTCCGAGGAGTTCGCAATGAAACCTACGAGGGAGCTCTTTTGAAAATACCCTCGGGATATTTGATGAGCGTCAAAGATGGTCAAGAAATTGAAGAGATAGACGAATATGAAGTCCGTCTGGATAAGGCCCGCCGAGGCGACAGGAGATTTTTGCGCAGAAAGCCCTAGAGAGGGGCGAAATAGTTGATAACCCGGGGGAAGATAGTGGTGGGTACAACTTTAAAGTGCTATATTCGGGCGCCCCGGAGTTTCTTTGTTGACTCGGAGATGTAGTCCCCGATGGGTGGGGTGGAATGGATGACCCCACAAGCGATGAATTTGTGGGAACGATCGATGAAGTTAAGGACCAAGCGGCTCCTCGGAATGAACGGGAGAATCGAGAGGTCGATATGCGACTTTCTAATCTGGAGACGCACATGCGTCATTTAACAACTATGGTAGCGATTTATCGCAATCGACAACCAAAAGGAATACTATGGCGATAGAAGAAAGCATGCGATTCCGGAGATACGGCGGACCATGGATACAGAATCGAAAGATCGCTCTACTTCAAGAGCAAGGAGATGACGTGTCGAGGAAAATGGATGAGTTGAAGGAGCTGATTACGCCACTTACTCAAGCAAGAAACGTCCCGCCTCAAGGTGTGAACCCG
Organism: Rhodamnia argentea; assembly: GCF_020921035.1. NCBI lineage: Eukaryota > Viridiplantae > Streptophyta > Magnoliopsida > Myrtales > Myrtaceae > Rhodamnia > Rhodamnia argentea. The sequence goes on from NW_025955918.1 coordinate 8,685, forward strand.
AGAGTGGTCTTCCGCACGAAGTATAATGGCGTTGGGTGTCCTCAGGCGCATGTCTCATACTATCTTCGCCAAATGGTTGGCCACCAAGAAGATGACGAAACACCGATCCGGAACTTTGGACAAAGTTTAACGGGCCCCGCACTAGCATGGTTTCAGTTAATTGACCTAGACTGGATCCCGAGCTGGGAGGATTTATCGGAGCACTTCTTACGTCACTTTGAAGCTGGGATTAGGGGTTATTTCACTAAGGCTAATTTGTTGAACATCCGGAAAGGTGAAGATGAGAGTTTTGAGCTCTTTGCAAGAAGGTGGAAGAAACACGCCGTGATGGTGCAACCGCCGTTGTCGGAGAGAGAAATGCTGGAGTTTGTACTAAAGTCACTTCCGGCGGAATACTTTGATCGCATGTATGCATACACGTACTCATCGTTCCAACATCCGGTGGAGATTGGCATGAGGATTGAAGGGATCATCCCGAGAGTCAGAAGAGAAAGGCAGAGGGATTTCGATGAAGAAAATGCCACGCTGGTAAGGCCAGGTCCGAACATAACCCCGATGACGTTCATGAGGATGGAATGATTGGGATGGTAGATGCCCCAATTCGTTTTGTGATTGATTTGAACAAAGTTGATAGTTGGGAGTTAGAAGCTTCTAGTTCAGAAAAACCATCAACATCCGAATCACTACCGGAAAAGATCATACCGGTGAGGATTAAATTACCGCTGTGGAAGAGTACAACTCGAGGGCGGTTCATTGGGATTATGGAACGGGCGAAATTGACGCCATAATGAGATCCGGAAGATGTTATCCCCCGAGAGAAGTGGATTTCGAAAAGAGAATCCCAAGCTGCGGAAGAGGTTGAGAAGTTGCAATCGGTCGTGAGGACCAGTGAATATGATGTCGTTGACCAAGCTGCGGAAGATGCCCGCATGATTTCCTTCTTGGATCTCTTCAAAAATTCTGAAAAGCACAAAGACGCCCTTTTGAAGGCTTTGGATGAGGTGCATGTTCCGGAGACAATTAACGAAGTGCAATTGGGAGACTTTGTGGGTGCTATCCTTCTGAAGGACCAGATATCCTTCTCGGACGAAGACTTCCCGAAAGAAGGGCGGGTCCACAACAAAGCCCTTTACATAGCTGTGAGGTGTCACGGAAAAGAGGTGCCTCACGCGTCTTAATTGATAATGGTTCCGCTTTCAACTCTGTGTCCACTAAGCACTTTGAGAAGCTTGGGGATCAATGAAGATTTTGTGAAGACATCCAAGGCCACCATCCGATCATTTGATGGAGTCTCCAAGAATGTTGTAGGAGAGATTGAGCTGGACATTGACATTGGACCGGTAACTTTCTCTATACCGTTCCAAGTGTTGGATATTCCAAGCGCCTTCACCCCCGCTCCTGGGAAGACCGTGGATTCATGTGTCCGGAGCGGTACCTTCCTCTCTCGCATCAAAAGTTAAAATTTGTGGTCAAAGGTCGGTTGATCACCGTCCATGGCGAGACGGGACATCGAGCGACTTTAAAAGGGATGGTCCCTTACATTGAACCCTCAAAAGAGGAGGAGCCGAGTTATCACACCTTTGACATTGTATCCGTCATGCATGTGTCACCAAATGCAAAGGTGGCTATACCCGAGCTTTCGAGACCCGCAACTATGGCGGGAAAAGTGCTACTCTCGAATGGATTTATTCCGGGTCTTGGATTAGGGAAATATGGTCGGGGAATTCGTAACCCTTTGAATTTGGGCTCAAATGACCACAAGGTTGGTGCGGGTTATAGCGGAATAGCGGAAAATAACATAGGTCGAGGCCGAGGTCGAAACAATCGTTATGGAGACCGTGGACGCCTGCGGACGCCAAGGTGGCCGTTTCATAGGTACCGATGTATGGAAAGCTAGAGGAAAAATGCTCCTAAATCCTTTATGCGAGGTATTTTCTAAAGGAGGCAAATGGCTGAAAGATGAGGACATTTCGAGGATGCAGAGCCGAGACTTATTCAACCCGTTCCTGGATAATCGGGTGAACGTGATAATTGAGTGGTCGGACGATGATTTCCCCACCCCCGAGTAAAAGGCTCTTTCTGAACTTTATCTTTTAATGCATTTTGATTACCGCATTTGCTTTAAAGCTTTTTGATGTTTTAGCACCCTTTGGGTCACATGTTGTGATCCAGGAAGTGCGATCTTGTATTGTTCTTAGTTGCATTTATTAATGAAAAACATTTCAAATTTGATTACAGACATGTGGAGCAACGGATTGGTCCGATGATGACAATTGATTCTACCATGAAACTTGAGGCCCGATCCGCCATATGATCTAGGATTTTAAACAGCTTTTGAGAACCAGGATGTCCGGGAAGATCGTGGACTAGTTCTCCTTTCCTTATCTAAGAAAATTGAAATTTGAAAAATGTTTTCATGATAGGAATCATGCATCCTTCAATTTTATCATCTTTGAATACTAACCTTTCATGGTGCATTTCGGGCATGTCATCCCACCCATACATAATAAGGTTAATATGTGACTCGGATCAGCTCGATGACTATGCATGCGAAGTTGATATAGACGAGGTTGATGTGAGCGATATCAAGAAAGAATGGGATTGTTTCGAAGAATCTAAGCCTCCTATTTCTGAAGAACCTATCACTATTAATTTGGGAGATTTGATCATTGCGTCAAGGAAGTGAAAATAGGAGGACACTGCTCCGAGCAGATATTTTAAGAATGACGGTGTTACTCAAGGAATATCAAGATATCTTCGCCTGGTCGTATGCTGACATGCCGGGTCTAGATCGTGAGATTGTGGAGCATGCTTTGCCCACGGATCCTTCTTGCACACCAAGTAAATCAATCACCCGTAAGAATGAATCCCGAATCGGCGGATAAAATCAAGGAAGAGGTGATGAAGCTCCTTAAAGTTGGATTTATCGAGGCTGTCCCATATGCTTGATTGGGTCGCCAATATCGTACCGGTTAAGAAGAAGGATGGGAGAATTAGAATATGCGTGGATTATCGGGACTTGAACAAAGCTAGTCCCAAGGATGATTTTCCCCCTACCGCACATTGATGTGCTCGTCGACGCATCTTGCGGGTTTTGAATTGTTCTCCTTTATGGATGGATTCTCGGGATATAATCGAGATCATGCTTTGAAGGAAAAAGATAAGATCAAGACCTCATTCACTACACAATGGGGAACTTTTTGTTACAAGGTGATGCCATTTGGGTTGAAAAATGCAGGTGCAACATATCGAGGGCTATGGTGACCCTTTTTCATGATATGATACATAAGGAGATCGAGGTCTATGTGGATGATATGATTGCCAAGTCCAAGCCTGGAGAAGACCATGTTAAAGTGCTGAAGAAGTTATTTGATCGATTGAGAAAGTATAAGCTCAAGTTGAATCCTGCGAAATGCGTATTTGGCGCAAGATCCGGAAAGCTGCTAGGGTTTGTGGTGAGCAGCCGTGGTATTGAAATTGACCCTTCCAAGATTAAAGCCATATGGGAAATAGGAACTCCTGTTCTTTGTTAAAGAAGTAAGGGGTTTCTTGGGAAGATTGAATTATATATCCAGATTCATATCCCAACTATCGAAACGGCAAAACCCTTCTTCAAGTTGCTAAAGAAAGGTACAAAGGAGAAATGGGATGCGGAATGCCAACAAGCATTTGAGAAGATCAAGGAATATCCGGTACAACCTCCAGTATTGGTACCTCCTATCCCCGACGTTCCTTTAACTCTATATCCGATCGTTAATGATGAGTCCTTGGGAGCTTTACTTGCCCAAACTAACCCCAAGGATCGTAAAGAGCGGGCCATATATTATTTGAGCAAAAAGTTTACAACATCTCGAAGTCAAATACCCAACGGTGGAAAGGACTTGCGTAGCATTGGTTTGGGTCCTCCACTGGATTGAGGCAATATACTTTGCATTATCATATAGAGCTGGTCACTGAAAATGACCCCATCAAATACCTTTTGGAGAAGCCAACATTGTTGGGAAAGATGGCTAAATGGCAAATACGCTTTCGAGTTCGATATCAAAACCTCTCCCCAAAAATCTGTCAAGGGAAGAGCAATTGCTGACATGCTAGGCTGAGAATCCTCCTAAGGACGTTTCAGAGCAAAACAAGGGAGGTCAAATCCTGAATATATCCGAAGACAAATGGACAATGTACTTTGACGGTGCAGTGAACCTCATCTGGATCGGCACCTTGAGGCGTTCGATATCCCCCGAAGATCAACATTATCCAGTTTCAGCCAAGTTGGTATTCCCTGTACCAACAACATTTCCGAATATGAAGCCTCGCATACTAGGATTACAATTGGCCATCTCATTAAAGGTGAAGAAGCTTCTTGGTATATGGAGATTCCATGCTAATCATTTTACAAACTCAAGGGGAGTGGAAGACAAAGGATCCCAAGCTTATTCCTTATCATAAATACCTCGAAGAGCCGATCCAACACTTTGAGGAGATTACTTTCGAATATCTGCCGAGAACTCGAGAACCATTTTTGCTGATGCTTTGGCCACATTATCAGCCATGTTACAAGTGCAGAATGGTCTTGAGATAGAACCGTTAAGGATTGACATCCTTGAGCAACCCGCATCTTGCATGGTCATTGAAGAAGAACATGATGAGGAACCGTGGTATCATGACATCAAGAATTACCTACTTGAAGGGCGAATTCCCCTTGAACAGTCAACCGGAAGATAAAAAGTACATAAGCAAGATGGCATCTAAATTTTTCCTCGGCGGACGAGATCCTATACAAGAGATCCTTTGACTCGATCCCGCTGAGGTGCGTGAATTCCAAAGAAGCAAATCTCATTATGAAAGAGATTCATGAAGGGGAATGTGGACCGCATATGAATGGCCACCTCCTCGCCAAGAAGATTATGAGACTCGGGTATGCGGTTGACTATCGAGTCGGATTGCAACCAGCATGTTAGATCCTGTCATCAATGCCGGGTATACGGCGACAGGATAAATGCGCCGCCAACCGAGCTACATCAAATGTCAGAGCCATGGCCATTCTGCATGTGGGGAATTGATATGATTGGCCCTATCAACCCAAAGGCCTCAAACGGACATCGCTTTATTTTGGTGGCTATTGACTACTTCACTAAATGGATTGAAGCCAGCTCATATGCCAATGTCACTGCGAATAGTGTGGCTAAGTTTATCAAGCGAGATATCATCTCAAGATATGGAGTGCCAAGAGCCATCATTACGGACAATGGCTCAAATTTGAACAACAAGGTTGTCGATCAACTATTGGAACAATTTAAGGTACGACACCTTAATTCTTCGCCTTACCGCCCGCAAATGAATGGAGCGTGGAAGCGGCAAACAAGAACATCAAGAAGATATTGGCCAAACTCGCGAGAAATATCGAGATTGGCACGAAAGATTGCCATATGCTCTCATGGCCTACCGAACTTCAATTCGTACTTCAACTGGGGCAACTCCTTACTCTTTGGTATACGGTATGGAAGCAGTCCTACCGCAGTAGAGGTGGAAATCCCCTCTTTAAGGATTCTGTCTCAAGTAGGGCTCACGGAAGATGAATGGAGTCGACAGAGACACGAACAATTGAATTTGATTGACGAAAAGCGATTAAGGGCTATCTCGTCATGGTCAAAGTTATCGAAGAAAGTGGCCGAGCTTTTAACAAGAAGGTTAAACCTAGAAGTTTTGAAGCGGGGATGCTAGTTGTGAAGAAAATGCTCCCAAACGCACAACACCCAGGAGGCAAATTCATGCCAAATTATGAAGGCCCCTATGTGATTCGGAAGGTCTTATCCGGGGGAGCTCTTATACTTGTAAACATGGATGGAGAAGAATTGGCAAGTCCAGTGAATTCGGATGCCGTGAAGAGATATTTTCCTTGAAATAAATTGAGCTTCTGAGCGGTTGATGAGCAGATATGAGTCACATGAAAATTTTGCATTTGCATGACATCTGCATACATGCATTTGCATACGTTTGTATTTTGTAGGTGGACTGGGAATCATGAAGAACTTTGCGAGCAACCGATCAAAACAGGGAAGTTATCGTTACTTTGGATCACGGATTTTGAATATCTTGGACTAATTGTTTCCTTTTGTTCTTTACAGGAAACAGGAGTCGACACCCGAAAGAGGAGACAGGAGTCAACATCCGAAGGAGATAAGAAGAAATCACTTCGGGATTTGAAAATTTGAATATCTTGGACTGATTGTTTCCTTTTGTTTTTTACAGGAGACAGGGGTCAACGTCCGAAGGAGACGAGAAGAAATCGCTTCGAACTTAAAATTTTGAATACCTTGACCTGATTGTTTCCTTTTGTTTTTACAGGGACGTAAGCCAATATTTGAAGAAGACAGGTTTGAGGTTCTCTTTCTTTACAAAGAATTTTCATACGCCGTCGTGCTTGAAATTGAAAAAACTTGGAATTATAGAGCCACAAGGCCCTTTCAAAGAAATATTCCTTACAAATTACAGAAACATCTTTTGAATATTATCTTTGATGAGAACATTTGGCAAACGATGAATTTTGATGAAAACGCCCGAGTTTCTATAAAAGGGCATGCTTTGAAAGCTTTTCAAAAGAATGATCCTTCAAATGAAAAGAGGCAAACTTTGTCCTTAAACACGTCCCCGACACACTTGAGCGATGAGTGAGAGTGATAGAGCGAAAGAGCTTAATTTTGGGACGTAGGGATCATTCGCGGTGATTACATGGATTTAAATGATGAAAGGCATTTCCATTTCAAAATTATCCATACACATTTGTATCCCTTGATAACCACTCGAGCCAAAAAGGAGAATTTTATGAATATAACCCCTGTCAAGAACCACCCCACAATGGGGCATATTTGGAGGTTCATTGGATGATTCCTTGGAGAAAAGGTCGGGTAAGACTTTATTGTATTGACTGCGCATCAATCTTTTTGTGATTAGCTTCGGGTGATTTCGGCAAAGACTTGGAACACCTCAAAGTGAAGAAAAGCATTTCATTTACGTATCCCAAACACTTACCCTTTGAAAAGCCAATTTGAGCCTTTGAATATTCATTTCTAAACCCTTGTTGGTGATCACCCCCCACACCGGGGCAAAGCAAAGGAATTACCAGCAATGAGTCAAAAAGCATGATCGGAAGAATTTTGATACTTGGTCTCAAAAGAGCCGGTCGGTGCGAAAATGATGAAGAATGAAAGGGCTAGAAAAAGCAAAGTGCCTGGTAAAAGCAAGGCCAAAGCCCATGAAAAGAGCATCCCGAAAAGGGGCAAATCCTAAAGAAACATCATTAAGATGAAAAGAGGAAAATCCTCAAAATCAATTGGAAAAAGAATGATCGTGAATCTTCTGCAAAAGGCAAATGAAAGTTGGAGAAATGTCAAGGTGATCACCAAAGTTCACCCTCTTTTGAAAATATGGCCATTCTTAAAGAGCCCACCTTAAGCCAAGATACAACCTGTCACCAAGACTTTTCTGATCTAAGAGGTGTTTCGGGTTGATGCAAGAGATCACACAGGAAGCTACCGCTTAAAGAGGTAAGTACAATCCTGTCTTATCATGACTTCGGGGTTCTTGACTTGTAGACCCGAAGAAACTATTGTTGATCAAAATTCATTTCTAAACTTCAAAATGAATATCCTTTGAAAAGCCTTTGACCTGGCCTGAATTACGGTCCCTTTTAAAATGCCTTCTCCGATTAGTCAGATTGTATGAATCTCGAATGATCCCGAAACCTCGAGGTTAGGTTTCTGTGAGCGAGATTTGAATTTTAAGAAAAAGCCTTTCCAAAACGGTGAGAAGCCCTCTTGGATGAAGGAAAATCCTTTTGAAAATTTTTTTTAAAACAACCTTTTTGAAGAACACTCGGGATGTGTCATTCAAAATCCATCCTCGATGGAGATTTGAAATTGTGATTGGACACATTTCCCTCACAAATACACTTTGAAAATTTGTCTAGAATTCTTAAATTTCTCCCAAGAACTTAAAGTTGTCATATTGATCATGTTTGATTGAACTTTCTGCAGGTTCCCACGGTGACCCCAAATCCTCGGAAAAGTTGCATTTTAAGATTTGATTAACTTGGATTTTCTCGGGTCTTCCGGAGTCCCCGGGTCCTCCGATCTCGCTTATTTGAGAATTTGAAATAGGGTTTGAGCTCGTAGGTACACTAGTCAACCTAGGTCCTCGAGATGGCACCCTCTCGACGGTTAGTAGCTGGAGAGACGAAAACCGATCTGCTTATTTGAGAATTTGAAATAGGGTTTGAGCTGCGTAGGTACACTAGTCAACCTAGGTCCTCGGATGGCACCCTCTCGGACGGTTAGTAGCTGGAGAGACGAAAACCGATCTCGCTTATTTGAAAATTTGAAATAGGGTTTGAGCTCGTAGGTACACTAGTCAACCTAGGTCCTCGGATGGCACCCTCTCGGACGGTTAGTAGGTTGGAGAGACGAAAACCGATCTCGCTTATTTGAAAATTTGAAATAGGGTTTGAGCTCGTAGGTACACTAGTCAACCTAGGTCCTCGAGATGGCACCCTCTCGGACGGTTAGTAGCTGGAGAGACGAAACCGATCCCGCTTATTTGAAAATTTGAAATAGGGTTTGAGCTCGTAGGTACACTAGTCAACCTAGGTCCTCGAGATGGCACCCTCTCCCGGACGGTTAGTAGCCGGAGAGACGAAAACCGATCCGCTTTTTTAGATGGTGAGTCCCCGCATGGAGGATAGCCAATCTCTTTTAAATAGGTGAAACCCCCTTTGTTACAAGGGTGAACCTCCCCCTCGACGGTTAGTAGCTGGAGAGACGAAAGCCGATCTCGCTTTTTAGATGGTGAGTCCCCGCATGGAGGATAGCCAATCTTTTTAAATAGGTGAAACCCCTTTGTTACAAGGGTGAACCTCCCCTTTCGAGACGGTGAGTAAGTTGGAGAGACGAAAGCCGATCTGCCCCCTTTTTAAATGATGAATCCCTAGTGGATAGTCAAACCCATTTTAAATAGGTGAAACCCCTTTGTTACAAGGGTGAACCTTCCTTCCAAATCTTCAAACCACCACTCGACATCATACGGACCGACCATTGCAAATCTCGTCGCGCCATTCACGAGGTAATTCCATACACTGAATCTTTCAACCTCGGATCGACAAATCTCAAACCATAGACAGGTGAGCTACGGGTAAGTCTCTCTCTTCTCATTTCTCTTTCACATAAAATGAGCATGAATCGAAATAATTCCCCACGGAGTCGGAGCTTAAAGCTGCGAAGGTAAAGCAATCGAATGTCAAAGACTTATTTTCTTTAGATTTTTCCCAGTGAGTCGATTAAGGATCCAGGTGTCACCTTGTCTTTGAAAGCAACCTCTAACCGAGATTACTTTCAAAGAGGGGCAATTGTTGACACCCGAATTTTTAGTCAGTTTTCCTTTAGTTTTATTTTCCAAAATTCATTAAAAAATTCACAAAAAATCAAAAAATTAAAAAATCAACATTGGAAGCCTTGGCCAAGCTTAAGGAACCAATTTGGAACAAAAAATAATTTTTCATATTTTTCGCATTTTTTTTAATATTTTAGGAAAATAGGAAAATACTTGAAAAATTCATAAAAAATACTTTTCGAGGTCGCAAAAATACAGAAAAATTTTCAATATTTTTGTTTTAATTCCCTTTTAATATTGACCTCAAGAAAAATTGAAAATTGAGTTCAATTTTAGGTGTTCCTTCACAACGCCTAAGGTTGAATTTGCATAAAAAATACCAATTGAGTCTTTTTATTTGCAATTTTTGCACGTTTGGAGTCTAGACATTCAATTGTGGTCCCTTTGAACTTCAATTTGATCAATTGCACCCTCAACTGCGTGAATTGCATGAATTAGATACAAAATTCCCAAATTATTTGCAATTTAGTCCCTCAATTGGCCAAATTTTGAAATTACTTTTAATTGAGGGACTATCATGGTAAAATTGGACTGTCACCCTATGTTTTCATACATTTAGAATCGATTGGAATAGGTTTCGTGGACCAATTTGATCAATTACACATCCAATTGAACTTTTCCCCAATTTGGGATTTTAGAAAAATTTGGGGCTTTTATATAAATTGATGGAAATTTTTGGGCAAAATTGCATTTCTAGATAATATCCAGGGCCCTAAGTTCAATTTTGAGGTTTAATTGCAAAAATTCCCAGTCAATTTTGATTAATTTTGAAAATTGTGCAAGATTCACTGTCTGGACCGGTTTAGACCGGGTCGACCGCCGGTCGGACCGGTCGAACCGGTCCGGAACAGTGCTTCTTCTTCCTCGCGCGACCATCCCATTTTTGCAGAATTGAAAACGAACTTTGGTGATCAAATTGAACATCAATTCGATCCTAATTGATCCAATTGACTTAGGGCTTTTGTGTATCAGGTCAATGTGCGTCGATTGCCGTCGACGTCACGGCCAATCGTCGCCGGAGGACGGCGGCATTGCCGGTCAAAGTCACGGCTGCACAGAAAAGTCAAACTTGGCAAAAACGCGTGCAATTGACACTCACTTGGACTCAACGGACGTCTAATGGACTTGGACGGAATCCTATTGATTCCGTCACCGTCCGGCGGGCTCGAAATCACGTGGGCGCACGTGAATCACCCTCGGCCAGCTCACGCCCGACGCGCCAAATTTCAAAAGCTCACTATAAAAGCCCGAGGAGGATTCTAGAACGAAAAAAGAGAGGCTCATTGGTGCTCGTCCAAGAACCGAATAGAGAGAGAAAGCGAGAGAGTTAGAGAGAGACGCTCTCGGGCGACGTCTTCGCGGAGTTCAACTCGAGGCGCACGACTTCAGCCGGCGAATCCGAGGCCAAATCGGCGCGGCGGATCATTACAGGAACTCCCTCCAAGCTCGGGCGAGTTGATCGCACCAGCTCAGCCCGCTTGAATCGTCCAAATCGGGTGAGTCGAACTTCCTCTCTCATCACTGTGCATCAATGGCATCACACGGTTTCGAGCACGATCCTTGAAATTATTTTGTGCGTTTTTGTTACGGAACCTTACTAATCATGTTCGCACTTCATTTCTGCATCTATTCCCCCTAAATCCCGAGAGTCGAACCTCCAACATTGCTCGGTCCGGCCAAGCACTGGTCGCTATCCTAGACCTCGCGAGCTC
>NW_025955919.1:0-19305 GCF_020921035.1 Rhodamnia argentea
GAGGGGTCAAAAGTGATCCTAGAAGTTGGGAATAGAACGAATGCAAAGAAAGCCAAGATGAACACCTTTCCCGATTTATGACCGGTTTCGGTGGGTAGAGAGGAATAATTGTCGAAAAGGAACGAGAAGGTGAATTTGTTGGAATTGGATTTGTAAACTTTTTCAATCTCGTAAGTTTTAAGACGGAGAAAACTCGATAACGAACGAGTGGAGTCCATGTCCAAAGGGGGTTGAGCTATTCGTTCTTCAAATTTGGCCCCAATAATAGCGGTATACTCCTCAAGCGTAGGGGTCAGTTCTAATCCTCGGAAGTTGAATGTCATTGCGCGTGCGTCCCATGCCTTGGCTAATGCTTGAATGAGAGCCGGTTGGTATTCCACTTTGATCAAATCTACAAGTCGTCCCAAACGTCCTTCCACATAGGCTTTGTTGACGATGTCGAGGCGATCCCACCATATAACGAGTTCCTTGCGCGGTATTGGGATGACTTTGATGTCTCCATTCCCCATGATCTAAAAATGCAAAAATGATTATCCTAAAGTCAATTACCACGGTTTAATATGCATATGCATGTAATGTGATGCAAATGTGCTAACCAAATTCCATGTCATCTTTTGGTAACATGAGGGTCAACTACTCCCACTTGACCCAAATAAGCCAAATAGGGTAATTATAGACCAAATCTCACCCAAAGATGGCATGTAATTTGATTAGGATCGTTTAAGCGTAATCGGGGTAAAAAGTCGTTCACAAATTGAGAACTCATGAAATTTACAAGTCTAACACAATAAAGTCGACATGATAGCATCTAAAGATGTTCGGACAATAAATGTCGATGAAAGTACATAAGAGACTCAAAATACAATAACATCTAGAAACTGTCCCAAAGTCGTACTAATCTAGACAATCGGGATGGTATCCTCATCGCATGAAATCTCCACTATCTCGGGAAGCTTGATGTCTTCTTCATCATCGGAGGATATGGTGATGATTTCCTTCTTCTTAATTGGGGAGTGCTTTGGGGCCGTTTTGGTCGCACGTGGCTTTCTTGCCAACTTCATGTACAACTTCCGGATTCTTTCTTTCTCGCGCTCGAGTTCCAAATATTGTCCACATCGGGTATAATCGCAACTCTCGCTACGGATGCGGTTCCGTCCGTTGAGCTCTCGTCCGTGAACAAATCCGAAAACTCGGAAAGTAGCGGGTACTCGGTCCTCGCGTCGAATGGTCCTCCGCTCCCACGTGAATACATCGGGTACGTCAACACGACCTCGGGGCGCCATCTATCCTAAAAAAGAAAATTGACCCTCAACCCCGATCACTTAAACGATCTTACAAATTGTGATGATATGTAATGAAAATGCATGATATGCAAAATTTAAATTTACAAGTTCAAAATAAAAAGGGTAGAAAGCCTTACCAACCGATGTTACTCTCTTTTTTTGTTTTTGGTTTTAGGTATACCAACCATCCATTTCACATGCGCATGAGACAAGTGAGGTTCAACTCTAAAGAAATCAAAAAGGCTCGGGTATGGACCTAAAGAGGCTCCCACTATACAAATCGATGGGCCGTCCACAAGCGCAATCAAACAACAAGTGGGTAAGACCATCAATCTTGCATAGCGAGCGGGATCAAATATGGTCAACCCAAGTGCAATCAAACACAAGAGCTTCGCATACCGATCCCTATCTATGGCGACCTAAAAGGTGATTTCGCGGCTCGGGTTTAGGCGCTTGTGTGTGCAGTGTCGTGATCCTCGAAATATGCAAGACATGCACCACAATTTATATTCAAAACACCGCTTCAAAATTTGCATAAATAAACAAACAATCCAAAACTCCATATCTGCATCAAAAATGGTTAGCACAGACGCCACCCCTTATAACTCCCATCCGCATCAACATTTAATATCGGGTGAGGTAGGCCCTTACAATTCTAAGTTTTCATGCGGATGGGAATTTTTATCCTAATCAATCACAATCAGCAAAAAATAACGCGCAATCGGGAATCATTACAAGCAATCAAATCAATCAATTAAGGTTTGATATGTCTAAAATGACCCTATCGGTCCACAAAAAAGTTCGATTTGGGTTTCGGGGATGATTCGGGAAAATTTGGGGCGTAAGGCCCGTAAGGGTAGAATGGTCATTTTGGGAGTTCGGGACCCGAAAATCACAAGATTGGGGTCGGGCCAGTTGAATGTGGCCATTTCCCATTTTTTGTGATTTTATGGAATTTTTTCTAATTTTTTCTATTTTTTGGAATTTTCATTTATTTTTCAAAAATATTGGAAATTTTCCGGATCGAAATTAATCGACCCTCGTAGTCTCAAAAATTTTTGATCCAGACTTTATGAGTCCCGAATCGATCTACAAATTTTTAAAAATTTTTTATGAAAATCTGGGAATTTTTATGAATTTTCTAAGTATTTTTACAATTTTTTTGGATTTTTGGAAATTTCTTTTATTTTTTTTATTTTTTATTAATAAACCGGACCGGGTCAACCCGGTCAACGGCCAGTCAACCCGGTCCGACCGCCTGCAGACCACTCATCACCCAAAACGACGACGTCCCCTATTTATGTAATATTTTTTGATTTTCTAATATTAATTCCTAATATTCAAATATACAGAAAAGGAATGGACGGCTGAGATCAATTCAAGATTTAATCTCAGCCGCCGACTCACCCTCAGATAGAAACGGCGACGTCTCGGCCTTCTACGCAAAAACGACGTCGCCTCCGGTTATTAAAGGACGGACGGTCTTGATCTAATCTAAATTTGATCTGGGCCGTCTATTCGCTCAAGTATAAAACGACGCCGCATAGCCTTATTGAACGAACGGTCAAGATCTAACCTAGATCTAATCTCGACTGTTCATCCTATTCTTACCAAAACGACACCGTATGAATTAAACACTCGGACGGTCGCGATTGAACCTATGATCTAATCCCGACCGTTCATTCCCTCCGGAAGCCTAAAACGACGTCGCATGCATTGGCTAAAACGGCACCGTTTCACTATTTTTTATTTCTATCTAATATATCAAATTTTCGAAAATACAAAAATACGATCCAATGGTCCAGAATCAAATCTACCTATTAATCTGGACCGTTGGATCGGATCCGAGTCAGCTCACTCGCGCCAACGGCCGAGCCGACTCGGATCCTAGCTAGACCAATCGACGAGCGATACCTAAGCATGTTTAACTCGCTGACCGCCACGTCGACATCTTCTTCAACCTCTCGACGACACAAGAATGGACGGCCGTAATGATTCCGGCGAGATCTAACGGCGAGATCTCGCCGGAATGACACGAGACCACCACCGGACGACTCGACTCGACTTCCTCTACAACATATCCAAGAATCAAGCAATTTCATCCGCAGGATCAACACTATTCTAGCTCGCACAGAGTCAATATCGCGAAGCTCAATCACGCAGTGATGGGCAATATAGACGAATTAAATCATAGGAAACACTCAAATAGAGTTCGGAAGCCTTACCCGCAGGTCAGATTGACCTGGTTTGGTCTAGGTTTACCTAGACAAGCTTCGACAGGAAACGGCAATGGAGGTTGGATTTCGCGAACTCGATTGGAAATATTTATGCAAAATCGAAACAAAATGGACATGGAGAAGTGGTCGGTGAGGTTCAAAGACCAAAACGCACACGCCAATTGCATTAATCATGCTCGTGAACTTGCGTTACCATGGATGTACAGAGTGAAGCTTTGGAGATCAACTCACCTGGTTTTGATGTTTCTGTCCAATCGAGCTAGTGCGACCGACTCGTCTTAGCTCTGGGGAAGTTCCGGTGACGATCCGCCGCACCGATTCGACCTGGATTCGCCGCGGCGAGGTTGCGGAATCTCGACCCGCAACTCGAGCTCCAACTTCACGCGAGAGCTTCTCTCTCCACCTCTCTCTCTTTCTCTCTCTATTCCGGCTTGTGATGAACCGAATGAACCTCCTTTCGTTCTAGAATCATCCCAGCCTTTTATACTCGGATTTGAAAACTTGGCACGTCGGGTGCTTGAGTCGGCGAGGCAATCACGTGTTAGCCACGTGATTTTTGGTCATTGGACGGTGACTGAATCGGTTGTGATTCCGTCACCGTCCGCTAGACCCACCGTTGAGCCAAAACGGACGAGAATTGCACTCAAACTTGGAAATATTGACTTTCGGACGCCGGCACCTTTGACCGGCGATTCCGGCGTGCTCCGGCGGCAACCGGCCCCGCCGTCGGTGGCGATCGACGCATCTTTCCCCGAAGAACAAAAGCCCTACAACAATTAGTCCAATTAGGTTGGAATTGAGCTTCAATTTGATCATCGAAGTCCACCGTTGAACCTACAAATGGCACGGGTGAATTTGGGGAAGACGACATTGTTTGGACCGGTTTGACCGGTCCGACCGAAGGATCGACCGGTCTGAACCGGTTCATGCAGTGAAATTCCCATAATTTTCAAAATTAATCACAATTGACTCGGAATTTTTGCAATTAAACCTCAAAATTGCAATTAGGGGCCTGGATATTATCTAAAAAAGTGTTTTTGCCCAAAATATTCTATCAATTTGCACAAAAGCCCCAAAATTTTCTAAATTGGCAAATTGGGGAAAAGTTCAATTGAGTGTCAATTCGATCAAATTGGACTATGAGACCTATGCCAATCGGTTTTAAATGCATGAAAACATAGGGTGACAATCCAATTTTACTATGATAGTCCCTCAATTAAAAGTAATTTCAAAAATTGAGAAATTGAGGGACTAAATTGCAAGATTCTTTAGAAATTTTGCCCAATTCATGCAATTCGCGTAATTGAGGGTGTAATTGATCAAATTGAAATTCAAAGGGACCACAATTGAATGTCTAGACTCTAAATGTGCAAAAATTGCAAATAAAAAGACTCAATTGGTATTTTTTATGTAAATTCAACCTTAGGCATTGTGAAGAAACACCTAAGATTGAACTCAATTTTTAATTTTTCTTGAGGTCAATATGAAAAGGGAATTAAATAAAAATATTGGATATTTTTGTATATTTTTGTGACCTCTAAAAGTATTTTTTATGATTTTTCAAAGATTTTTCCTATTTTTCGAAAATATAAAAAATGCGAAAAATATGAAAAATTATTTTTTGTTCCAAATTGGTTCCTTAGGCTTGGCCAAGGCTTCCAATGTTGATTTTTTTAATTTTTTTATTTTTTGTGAATTTTTGGTAAATTTTGGAAAATAAAACTAAAAGAAAATTGATTAAAAATCGAGTGTCAACACACTTCCAGCTGAATACTTTGACCGCATGTATGCATATACCTACTCCTCATTCCAACATCTGGTGGAAATTGGTATGAGAATTGAGGGGATTATCCTCAGAGTCAGAAAGGAAAGGCAGAGGGATCCGGATGAAGAAAATGCCGTGCTGGTAAAACCAGGTCCGTAACATAACCCCGAAGATGTTCATGAGGATGAAATGATCGGGATGGTAGATACCCCGATTCGTTTCGTGATTGATTTGAACAAAGTTGATAACTGGGATTTGGAAGCTTCTAGTTCGGAAAAACCATCGACATCCGGATCACCACCAGAAAAGATCATACCGGTGAAGATTAAATTACCACCTGTGGAAGAATACAACTCGAAGGCAGTGCATTGGGATTATGGAACGGGCGAGATCGACGCCATAATGAGATCGGGAAGATGTTATCCCCCGAGAGAAGCTGATTCTCGAAAGAGAGTCCCAACTGCGGAAGAAGTTGAGAAGTTGCAATCGGTCGTAAGGACCGGTGAATATGAGGTCGTTGACCAACCGCAGAAAATGCCAGCATGCATTTCCTTATTAGATCTCTTCAAAAGTTCTGAAAAGCATAAGAATGCCCTCCCGAAGGTGCTGAATGAGGTGCATGTTCCGGAAACCATTAACGAAGTACAACCGGGGACTTCTGTAGGTGCTATCCTCTTAAAAGATCGATATCTTTTTCGGATGAAGATTTCCCGAAAGAAGGGCGAGTCCACAATGTAGCTCTCTACATCGCCGTGAGGTGTCATGGAAAGGAGGTTCCTCATGTTCTGATTGATAATGGCTCTGCTTTTAACCTATGTCCTCTGAGCACCTTGAGAAGCTTGGGGATCAATGAAGATTTTGTGAAAACATCTAAAGCCACCATCCGGTCATTTGACGGAGTCTCCAAGAATGTGGTAGGAGAGATTAAGCTGGACATTGACATTGGACCGGTGACTTTCTCTATACCGTTCCAAGTACTGGATATTCCTAGCGCCTTCACCTTGCTCCTGGGAAGACCATGGATTCATGTGTCCGGAGCGGTACCTTCCTCTCTGCATCAAAAGTTAAAATTTGTGGTTAAGGGTCTGTTGACCACCGTCCATGGCGAGACAGGACATCGGGCCGCTTTAAAAGGGATGATTCCATACATTGAACCCTCAAAGGAGGAGGAGCTGAGTTATCATACCTTCGACATTGTATCCATCATGCACGTGTCACCGGATGCAAAGGTGGCTATACGTGAGCTTTCGAGACCGCGACTATGGCGGGAAAAGTGCTACTCTCGAATGGATTTATTCCAGGTCTTTGGATTAGGGAAACACGGTCGGGGAATCCTTAACCCTCGAACTTGAGCTCAAATGACCACAAGGTTGGTCCCGGGTTATAATGGAATAGCGAAGAATAATACGGGTCGAGGCCGAGGTCGAAACAAGTGTTATGGAGACCGTGGACGCCGTGGACACCAAGGTGGCCGTTTTATAGGTACCGATGCATGGAAGGCCAAAGGAAAGATGTTCCTAAACCCCTTATTTGAAGTGTTCTCTAAGGGAGGCAAATGGCTGGAAGATGAAGACATCACCGAAGATGCAGAGCCGGACTTATTCAACCCGTTCCTGGATAATCGGGTGAACGTGATAATTAAGAGGCTGGACGATGATTTCCCCACCCCTGAGTAAAAGGCTCTTTCTGAACTTTATCTTTTAATGCATTTTGATTACTGCATTTGTTTTCAAGCTTTTTGATGTTTTAGCACCCTTTGGGTCACATGTCGTGATCCGGGAAGTGCGATCTTGTATTGTTCTTAGTTGCATCTATTAATGAAAATCATCACAAATTTGATTACGGACATGTGGAGCAACGGATTGGTCCGATGATGACAATTGATTCTACCATGATACTTGAGGCCCGATCCGCCATATGATCTTGGGTTTTAAATAATTTTTGAGAACCAAGATGTCCGGAAGATCGTGGACTAGTTCTCCTTTCTTTGTCTAAAAAAATTGGAATTTGAAAAATGTTTTCATGATAAAAATCATGCATCCTTCAATTTTATCATCTTTGAATACTAACCTTTCATGGTGCATTTCGGGCATGTCATCCCACCCATACATAACAAGGTTAATATGTGACTCGGATCATCTCGATGACTATGCATGCGAAGTTGATATAGACGAGGTTGATGTGAGCGATATCAAGAAAGAATGGGATTGTTTTGAAGAATCTAAGCCTCCTATTTCTGAAGAACCTATCACTATTAATTTGGGGGATTCTCGTTTGCATTAAGGAAGTGAAAATAGGAGGGCACTTGTCTGCGCAGCAGATGTTTTAAGAATGATGGCATTGCTTTGAAAGAATATCAAGATATCTTCGCCTGGTCATATGCTGACATGCCGGGTCTAGATCGTGAAATTGTGGAGCATGCTCGCCCACGGATCCTTCTTGCACACCCGGTAAATCAATCGCCCGTAAGAATGAATCCTGAAGCGGCGGATAAAATCAAGGAAGAGGTGATGAAGCTCCTTAAAGTTGGATTTATCGAGGCTGTCCCATATGCTGATTGGGTCGCCAACATCGTACCGCTTAAGAAAAAAGATGGGAGAATTAGAATATGCGTGGATTATCGGGACTTGAACAAAGCTAGTCCGAAAGATGATTTTCCCTTGCCGCACATTGATGTACTCGTCGACGATGACGCGGGCTTTGAATTATTCTCCTTTATGGATGGATTTTCGTGGATATAATCGAGATCATGCTGAAGGAAGAAGATAGGATCAAGACCTCATTCACTACGCAATGGGGAACTTTTCTTGTTACAAGGTAATGCCATTTGGATTGAAAAATGCGGGGGCAACATATCAAAGGGCTATGGTAACCCTTTTTCATGACATGATACATAAGGAAATTGAGGTCTATGTGGACGATATGATTGCCAAGTCCAAGCCTGGAGAAGACCATGTTAAAGTGCTGAAGAAGTTATTTGATCGATTGAGAAAGTATAAGCTCAAGTTGAATCCGGCAAAATGTGTATTTGGCGCAAGATCCGGAAAACCGCTAGGGTTTGTGGTGAGCAATCGTGGTATTGAAATCGACCCTTCCAAGATCAAGGCTATATGGGAAATAGGGACTCCCTCTACCGTCAAAGAAGTAAGGGGTCTATTGGGCATTGAATTATATATCCAGATTCATATCTCAACTATGAGAAACGGCGAAACCTTTCTTCAAGCTGTTAAAGAAAGGCGCAAAAGTAAAGTGGGATGCGGAATGCCAACAACCTCCAGTGTTGGTGCCTCCTATCCCTAACATTCCTCTAACTTTATATCCGATAGCCAATGATGAATCACTGGGAGCTTTACTTGCCCAAACTAACCCCAAGGATCATAAGGAACGTGCCATATATTATTTGAGCAAAAAGTTCACAACATCTGAAGTCAAATACCCAGAAGGGATAGGACTTGCGTAGCATTGGTTTGAGTCCTCCACAGATTGAGGCAAGATACACCGCATTATCATATAGAGTTGGTCACCGAAAATGACCCTATCAAGTACCTTTTGGAGATGCCAACATTGCTAGGAAAGATGGCTAAATGGCAAATACTACTTTCAGAATTCGATATCAAAACCTCTCCCCAAAAGTCCGTCAAGGGGAGAGCAATTTGTGACATGCTAACCGAGAATCCTCCTAAGGATATTTTAGAGAGAAACAAAGGAGGTTAAATTCTGAACATATCCGAAGACAAATGGACAATGTACTTCGACGGCGCAGTGAACCTCACTGGATCAGGTACTGGGGCAGTTCTGATATCCCCTAAAGATCAACATTATCCGGTTTCAGCCAAGTTGGTATTCCCCGCACCAACAATATTTCGAATATGAAGCCCGCATTCTTGGGTTACAATTGGCCATATCATTAAAGGTGAAGAAGCTACTTGGTATATGGAGATTCCATGCCGATTATTTTACAAACTCAAGGAGAGTGGAAGACGAAGGATCCCAAGCTTATTCCTTATCATAAATACCTAGAAAATCCGATCCAACACTTTGAAGAGATCACTTTCGAATATCTCGCCAAGAACTCAAAATCACTTTGCGTTGATGCTCCGGCCACATTATCGCAATGTTACAAGTGCAAGATGGTCTTGAGATAGAACCGTTGAGAATTGACATCTTGGAGCAACCCGCATACCGCATGGTCATTGAAGAAGAGCCCGATGAAGAACCGTGGTATCATGACCTTAAAAATTACCTACCGAAAGGCGAATTCCCACAAGACAAGAAACCGTAAGATAAAACGTACATAAGCAAGATGGCATCTAAATTTTTCCTGAGCGGACGGATCCTATATAAGAGGTCCTTTGACTCAGTCCTATTGAGGTGCGTGAATTCCAAAGAAGCAAATCTCATTATGAAAGAGATTCATGAAGGAGAATGCGGACCGCATATGAATGGCCACCTCCTCGCCAAGAAGATTGTGAGGCTCGAGTATTACTGGATGACTATCGAGTCGGATTGTAACCAGCATGTTAGATCCCGTCATCAATGTCGGGTATACGGCGACAGGATAAATGCGTCTCCAACCGAGCTACATCAAATGTCAGAACCATGGCCATTCCGCATGTGGGGAATTGATATGATTGGCCCTATCAACCCGAAGGCCTCCAACGGACATCGCTTTATTTTGGTGGCTATTGATTATTTCACCAAATGGATTGAAGCTAGCTCATATACCAATGTCACCGCGAATAGTGTGGCCAAATTCATCAAGCGAGATATCATCTCAAGATATGGGATTCCAAGAGCCATCATTTGCGGACAATGGCTCCAATCGAACAACAAGGTAGTCGATCACCTATTGGAGCAATTTAAGGTACGACACCTTAATTCTTCACCTTACCGCTCGCAAATGAATGGAGCTGTGGAAGCGGCAAACAAGAACATCAAGAAGATATTGGCCAAGACCGCTGAGAAGTATAGAGATTGGCACGAAAGATTGCCATATGCTCTTATGGCTTATCGAACTTCAATACGTACTTCAACCGGGGCAACTCCCTACTCTTTGGTATACGGTATGGAAGCGGTCCTCCTACCAGTAGAGGTGGAAATCCCCTCTTTAAGGATTCTATCTCAGGTAGAGCTCACGTAAGAGGAGTGGAACCGACGCGAGACATGAACGGTTAAATTTGATTGATGAAAGGCGATTAAGGGCTATCTCGTCATGGTCGAGCTACCGTAAGAAAGTGGCCGTAGCTTTTAACAAAAAGGTTAAACCTAGGAATTTTGAAACAGGGATGCTAGTTGTGAAGAAAATGCTCCCAAATGCCCAACATCCAGGAGGTAAATTCATGCCAAATTATGAAGGCCCTTACGTGATTCAAAAGGTCTTATCCGGAGGAGCTCTTATACTTGTAAACATGGATGGAGAAGAATTGGCAAGTCCGGTGAATTCGGATGCCGTGAAGAGATATTATCCTTGAAATAAAATTGAGCTTCAGAGCGATTGATGAGCGGATCTGAGTCACATAAAGATTTTGCATTCGCATGACATTTGCATACATGCATTTGCATATGTCTGTATTTTGTAGGTGGACCGGTAATCATGAAGAACTTTGCAGAGCAACCGATCAAGACAGGGAAGTTATCTGGTATTTTGGATTACAAATTTTGAATATCTTTAACTGATTTGTTTCCTTTTGTTTTTACAGGAAACGGGAGTCGACATCCGAAGGAGGTAGAAAGGAGTCGCTCAGGGATTTGAAAATTTCGTATATCTTTGAACCGATTTGTTTCCTTTGGTTTTTACGGGAAACGGGAGTCAACGTCCGAAGGAGACAAGAAGAAATCGCTTCGGAACTTAAAATTTTAAATGTCTTGAACTGATTGTTTCCCTTTTGTTTTTACAGGGGATTGTTGACACCCGAATTTTTAGTCGATTTTCCTTTAGTTTTATTTTCTAAAATTACTAAAAATTCACAAAAAAATCAAAAAAATTAAAAATCAACATTGGAAGCCTTGGCCAAGCATAAGGAACCAATTTGGAACAAAAAATAATTTTTCATATTTTTCACATTTTTTTTAATATTTTCGGAAAATAGGAAAATATTAGAAAATGCATAAAAAATACCTTTCGAGGTCACAAAAATACACAAAAATATCCAATATTTTTCTTTTAATTCCATTTTCATATTGACCTCAAGAAAAATTGAAAATTAAGTTCAATTTTAGGTGTTTCTTCACAATGCCTAAGGTTGGATTTGCATAAAAAATACCAATTGAGTCTTTTTATTTGCAATTTTTGCACATTTGGAGTCTAGACATTCAATTGTGGTCCCTTTGAACTTCAATTTGATCAATTGCACCCTAAATTGCGCGAATTGCACGGATTGCACAAAATTTCCAAATTATTTGCAATTTAGTCCCTCAATTGGCCAAATTTTTGAAATTACTTTCAATTGAGGAACTTTCTATACACAATTGGGCTACCCGTAAGGTTTTTGAACATTCTGAATCGATTGGTATGGGTCTCGTAGTCCAATGTTATCAAATTGACATCCAATTGAACATTTCCCTAATTTGGGCAAATTAAAAAATTTGGGGTTTTTGCATAAATTGGTGAGAACTTTTGGGAAAAGTTGCATTTCTAGATAATATTCAGGCCCCTAAGTGCAATTTTGAGGTTTAATTGTGAAAATTCCCAACCGATTTTGTTTAATTTTGAAAATTGCATGAATTTTTATCGTTCAACCGGTTCGGACCCGGCTCGATCACCGGTCGGACCGGTCGAACCGGTCGCAATGATACTTCATCTTCAACCTCTTACCCGCGTGATTTGCGGTTTTGGACGACGAGTTTCATTGATCAAATTGAAGGGCAATTCGACCATAATTGATCTAATTAACATGGGGGTTTTGTTTTTGCAGGGTGAGGAGCGTTGATGGTCACCGGCGGCACGGCCAATGGCCGCCGGCGACGATCGGAATCGCCGGTCAAAGGCTCCCGGCGTCCGAAAGTCAACACTCTCAAAATAGTGTCAAATTCGCGCTCGTTTGCCAGCGATTTAAGACTTAACGGATCGTGACGGAATCACAACCGATTCCGTCACCGTCCGGCGAGCCATTTGACATGCGATTGGCACGTGAGAGCTTCGGCCAACTCGAGCTCCCGTGCGCGCTCAAATTTGAAACCGGGTATAAAAGGCCAAGAAGATTCCAGAGGCAAGGAGAGGTTCATTCGTGCTGGCCAAGTATCAAAATAGAGAGAGAGAGAGAGAAAAAGCGAGAGAGAGACGCTCTCGGCCGAAGTCTTCGCCGGAGCCCGGACCGAACCTCGCGACTCTTCGGCCCAGCCAATCCGAGTCGAATCGGCGCGGCGGATCATCACCGGAACTTCCTCCGGAGCTAGGACGAGTTGATCGCACCAGCTCAATCGCCGGAGACGTCCTAAATCGGTAAGTCGATTTCTCGACCTCGGCTCGGCACGATCATGGCATCGCATTGATTCACGAACGATTCTTGCAATTACTTTGTGCGTTTCATCCTTGTGCACCGCCGATCACCTCTCGCATATCCGTTCGCTTTGATTTTGTATAAAACCCGCCGATCGAGTCCGCGAAACCCAACCTCCATCGCCGTTTCTGTCGAAGCCCTGTCTAGGAAATCCTAGACCAAACCAGTCAATCGGACCCGCGGGTAAGGTTTCTAAACCTCATTTGAGCTGATCTTGTGAATTAATTTGGTAGTTATGCTCTTTAATCGTTCCGGTTGAAGTTTGTGATGCCGTGATCTGTGCTTAGCTTGATTCTCGCGATTTAGTGGTTAAAAAGGTTTGATTCTTAGATATGTCAACTGCGGAAGTGAGGCGAGTGTAATGGCGTTGATTTGGTGTTATTCCGGCGAGATCTCACCGTTGGATCTCGCCGGAACGTTCTCGGCCGTTCGTTGTGTCGCCGGGCGCAAGGTTGAAGACGATGACGTGGCGGTCAACGTGGTCGGCGTGGCCGACGTGTCGAGTCCCTATTGGTCCACGGTGTCGCCGACTCGGCTCGGCCGTTCAGCGGACGAGCTGAGTCGCCCTTGATCCGACGGCCTAGGTAATTAGTTGAGTTTGATTTAGGGCCGTGGATCGTTTTTTTTGTATTTCTTAGAAATTAGTTTATTAGATTAGAGAATAAAAAATCAAAACGGTGCCGTTTAGTCTAGGGTGTGCGGCGTCGTTTTATCCAAAGAAACAACGAACGGCTCGGATTCGATTCGAGTTAGATCTCGACCGTCCATGTACACATTTGATACGGTGTCGTTTTTGGCGGGGGATAGAACGGACGGCTTAGATTAGGTCTAGGTTAGATCTTGACCGTTTGTTCGGGCTTTAAGTGGTGCGGCGTCGTTTTCTATCCAGGTCCAAATGCGTCGTCGTTTAGCTTAGTAAGGAATCGACGGCTCGGATCGTGTCAATAGTTTTAATCCGGGCCGTCCGTGTATTAGACAGATGCGGCGTCGTTTTGTTTAGTAGAGGGCCGACGGCTGAGATTGATTCACAGATTGATCTCAGCCGTCCATCCATTTTCAATATATACGAATATTCGGAAATTAGTTTAGAAAATCACAAAAATATTGGAAAATAGGGGACGGCGTCGTTTTTGTGTTGAGTGGGTAGTCGCAGGGCGGTCGGACCGGGTTGACCGGTCGTTGACCGGGTTGACCCGGTCCGGTTTATTAATAATAAAAAAATAAAAAGAAATTTCCAAAAATCCAAAAAAAATTATAAAAATACTTAGAAAATTCATAAAAATTCCCGCATTTTCATAAAAAATTTCTAAAAATTTCTAGATCGATTCGGGACTCGTAAAGTCCTGGATCGAAAATTTTTTAGACTACGAGGGTCGATTAATTTCGATCCGGAAAATTTCCAATATTTTTTTAAAATAAATGAAAATTCCAAAAAATAGAAAAAATTAGAAAAATTCCATAAAATCACAAAATGGGAAATGGCCACATTCAACTGGCCCGACCCGATTTTGTGATTTTCGGGTCCCGAACTCCCAAAAAAATGACCATTCTACCCTTCCGGGCCTTCCGCCCCGAATTTTTACCAAATCACCCCGATACCCAAAATTGATTTTTGTGTGGGCCGATAGGGCCATTTTAGACATATCAAACCTTGATTGATTGATTTGATTGTTTGTAAGGATTTTAATTGCGCTTTAATTTTTCCGATTGTGATTGATTAGGATAGAAAAATCCCATCTCGCATGAATACTTAGATTTTTTTTAGGACCTACCTCATCCGATATCGCATCTGCATGAAATCTCAAAGTTAGAAAAACAATCAACATCGGTAACCGAAAGGGCGCCAAATTTGAAACTTGGCGTAACCAAGTCCCCGGACCCAAAATCTCCGGTTTTCGCGGAACCGAACGGTTTCTCCCGACCGCTCGGTAAGGTTTCCGATCGTACCTTCCAATAAATCGATCGGTGGCGACTCCAAATTGCATGTACACCTCGCACATGCCACCCGACCACACAAGGTCAATTTCGATATTTGATAAATTTTACCCGACATCGCGATTCGAGTAATGGGTCTTGGGAGAGACCCGCGATCCTAAAAAATACCCCGCCGACAATCGGGGTTAAAAATTAATTAAGGGATCGGCTCGTTAGCCCTTATTCCGCCCGGAAAAATTTCCGGAGGGTCGCGACAGATCGGCGACTCCACTCGGGAAGAATTTAGAGGATTTAAGCCGATAAAAATGTTGAGTGTTTTCTAACCCCGTTTTCTGCAGATGCTCTTGTAGGTGAGGTACGCCTAATAACAAAAAGTGTTAAATGTTGATGCAGATGGGAGTTATAAGGGGTGACGTCTGTGCTAACCATTTTTGATGCGGATATGGAGTTTTGGATTGTTTGTTTATTTATGCAAGTTTTGAAGTGGTGTTTTGAATATAAATTGTGTTGCATGTCTTGCATTTTTCGAGGATCACGACACTACACACACAAGCGCCTAAACTCGAGCCGCGAAATCACCTTTTAGGTCGCCATAGATAGGGATCGGTATGCGAAGCTCTTGTGTTTGATTGCACTTGGGTTGACCATATTTGATCCCGCTCGCTATGCAAGATTGATGGTCCTACCCACTTGTTGTTTGATTGCGCTTGTGGACGGCCCATCGATTTGTATAGCGGGAGCCTTTTTTAGGTCCATGCCCGAGCCTTTTTGATTTCTTTAGAGTTAAACCTCACCTGTCTCATGCGCATGTGAAATGGATGGTTGGTATACCTAAAACCAAAAATCAAAAAGAGAGTAACATCGGTTGGTAAGGCTTTCTACCCTTTTTATTTTGAACTTGTAAATTTAAATTTTGCATATCATACATTTTCATTACATATCATCACAATTTGTAAGATCGTTTAAGTGATCGGGGTTGAAAGTCAAATTTTCTTTTTTAGGATAGATGACGCCCCGAGGTCGTGTTGACGTACCCGATGTATTCACATGGGAGCGGAGGACCATGCGACGCGAGGACCGAGTACCCGCTACTTTCCGAGTTTTCGGATTTGTTCACAGACGAGAGCTCAACGGACGGAACCGCATCCGTAGCGAGAGTTGCGATTATACCCGATGTGGACGATATTTGGAACTCGAGCGCGAGAAAGAAAGAATCTGGGAGTTATACATGAAGTTGGCAAGGAAGCCATGTGCGATCAAGACGGCCCCAAAACACTCCCCGATCAAGAAGAATGAAGTCATCACCATATCCTCCGATGATGAAGAAGATATCAAGCTTCCCGAGATAGTGGAGATTCCATCCGATGAGGATACCTTTCCGATTGTCTAGATTAGTACGACTTTGGGGCATTTTCTAGATTTTATTTTGAGTCTATTATGTACTTTCATCAACATTTATTGTCCGAACATCTCTAGATGCTATCATGTCCTATTTCTTTCGACTTTATTGCATTAGACTTGTAGATTTCATGAGTTATCAATTTGTGAACGACTTTTTACCCCGATTACGCTTAAACGATCCTAATCAAATTACATGTCATCTTTGGGTGAGATTTGGTCCATAATTACCCTATTTGGCTTATTTGGGTCAAGTGGGAGTAGTTGACCCTCATGTTACCAAAAGATGACATGGAATTTGGTTAGCACATTTGCATCACATTACATGCATATGCATATTAAACCGTGGTAATTGACTTTAGGATCATCATTTTGGCATTTTTAGATCATGGGGAATGGAGACATCAAAGTCATCCCAATACCGCGCAAGGAACTCGCTATATGGTGGGATCGCCTCGACATCGTCAACAAAGCCCATGTGGAAGGACGTTTGGGACGACTTGTAGATTTGATCAAAGTGGAATACCAACCTGGCGCTCATTCAAGCACTAGCCAAGGCATGGGACGCGCAAACAATGACATTCAACTTTCAAGGATTGGAATTGACCCCTACGCTTGAGGAGTATACCGCTATTATCGGGGCCAAATTTGAAGAACGTATAGCTCAACCCCCTTTGGACATGGACTCCACTGTTCGTTATCGAGTTTCCTTCGCCTTAAAACTTCTGAAATTGAAAAAGTTTACAAGTCCAATTCCGACAAATTCACCTTCTCGTTCCTTTTCGATAATTATTCCTCTCTACCCACCGAAACCGGTCATAAATCGGGAAAGGTGTTTATCTTGGCTTTCTTTGCATTCGTTCTATTCCCGACTTCTAGAACTACTTTTGACCCCTCCATAACCCATATAGCCATGACATGCGTGTTGTCGCTGGGATTATTCGTACATGATCTTAGCTGAGACTTTTCTCTCCCCGAATCGTTCCAAGTCTTCAAAAAAGGCCGTTTTCCAAGCGTCTAGCGGATTACTCCACTTGTGGTTCACCTCTCATATAAAAACTTTCCAACTCCGGGTGGGGTGTTATGAGATCAATGAGCACGTTCACCCCTTAGATCCTTCCTTAAGTGTCAATCCCTTGTACCCAAATACTCATTCAAAAAGTGGGTTGAGCTATTGGACAATTTGAAACCCGAGCATATTAGATGGCGTTTGACTTGGCCCAAGATCGTAGAAGCTCGCATTTCGGGTATTGAAGATAACCCTATTCCCTTATTGGGATGTACCGGCGCTGTGGCGTATTACCCCATTCGAGTGGTGAGGCGATTTGGAGTTCTACAAGAGATACCACCGGATGTTTGTCCCGGGATTTTCTCATTTGATATGACACGAGGAAAGCTCACTAAGGAAACAAAGGAGTTGTATCGGGCCCGGATCAAGCTTATCCTTCATGCTTTGAAGAACTCCCCGCCGCAACAAGTTGAGTGGCCGGATTATTTGGATGATGAGATGAACATTCATAGAGCCTCCAAGGAGTATATCAAGAAGTGTAAGGAGTATCGCCAATCAACGGTCGAGCCATATGTACCCGAGTGCGTATCTCCTCGGATTGAAGAAGTGGAGTCATATGAGCCAGAGTACATAGTACCGTACATACCGGGAGTAGAGCCGTACATTCCCGAGGATCCGGAGCAAGTGGATGTCGAAGAAGGAGAAGACCCATACTTGTGGGATTCCGATGGATCGAAGAGCAAGAAGAGTGGAAGCGCCCCGGCTCGGATAGATCCATTCCCCCATCTAGATTTTACATATTTGTTATCTTTTAGATACTTTTGAACAATTTGGTTTGTAATGAATACGTATTATTTCTTTTATGAGCATTTCATGCATACATATAGAAAAGTCAATTACCACGGATCAATGTCTCCAATCCTTAATATTTCCCATACTGATTTGATATTTTGAAAACAGGTGAGTGATAAATACGAGGACTCGTAGCAAAACGCGCAGGTTAAGGATGGAACAAGAAGAGCTCGCACCTCGTGTGGGTAATCTGGAAAACCAAATGAATATGATCGCCACAATGGTGGCGGAGATGAAGGCAATGATGATTGCAAGCCAGGGGAGATACCCCGTTGACCCTAATTCTCAAGCTCCCGCGGGTCATCGATGGAGCGAACGCTAATCCGGCGCCCGCCGCTAATCCCACTTTGAATCCGGAGAAACCACCTAAGGATCCTCCTGTTGTGATAGATTTGGAGAAAAAGGAGAAGCAAGTCCTCAAAATGGAAGAGGAAATTAGGAGGCTCGCTAAGATCGAAGAGTGTTTGGCGAGTTAGGGTTATGAACTCTCGAGGTTCGACAAGGTTGCACCATTCGAAAAGATAGAGGTTCCCGCTGATTACAAGGAACCAGACTTTGTGAGGAGATATAATGGGACCGGGTGTCCTAAGGCGCACTTGAAGTATTACTTGCGCCGAATGTCGCAGTTCTCCGACAACATTCCACTCTTGGTTAACACTTTCCAGAAAGCCTATCGGGGCAGCCCCGGCGTGGTTCATTGAATTGGAGCCGAGAGGCTCGCCGATTGGGAAAAACCGGCGCACGAGTTCCTTCGGCAATACAAGTTTAACACTTTGACCGCCCTAACTAGGGAGGACCTTTTAAGGACCGTAAAGGGAAAGAGCGAGGCCGTTCGCGCCTACGCCCAAAGATGGAGAGCGTTGGTCGTGCGGGTAAAGCCACCCGTCCCGGAAGAAGAACTAATAGACCTTTTTCTCAAGGCCCTTCCATTTGAATTTTTCGACAAACCGAACACCTTCGGGTGTCGACATTTGCACACACCGATCAAGGTGGCGGAGCGCCACAGTGGGCATTAAGAGAAAAGAAGATACCTGAAGCGCCTTTCAAACGCCAATACCCTTTGAGAAGGGATAATAGGGAGCAAATCGAGAAGTAGCCTTTGTCCCTAACCCGCCAAAGCCTAGAAATTTCTCGCCTTCAATTCCTACCCAAGGAACGTCCTCCTCGGGACCGCTTCCAAACCACCGGAATTCAAAAAAGAACCCGGGCTTGTTTTCACCCCACTACCCCGACCCTTATCCAAATTGTTACCCATGCTGTTGGAGAATCGCTTAGTTGCAAAAGAGCCACCTCGAGCTCACCCTCCAAGATTTCCTAGGTATGATGA
>NW_025955920.1:0-18614 GCF_020921035.1 Rhodamnia argentea
TTGCGTAGTGAATGAGGTCTTGATCTTATCTTCTTCCTTCGGTATGATCGATTATATCCCGAGAATCCATTCATAAAGGAGAATAATTCAAAGCCCGCGGTACTATCAACGAGCACATCAATGTGCGGTAAGGGAAAATCATCCTTCGGACTAGCTTTGTTCAAGTCCCGATAATCCACGCATATTCTAATTCTCCCATCCTTTTTCTTAAGCGGTACGATGTTGGCAACCCAATCAAGCATATGGGACGGCCTCGATAAATCCAACCTTAAGGAGCTTCATCACCTCTTCCTTGATCTTATCCGCCGGTTCGGGATTCATTCTTCCGGGCGATTGATTTGCTGGTGTGCAAGAAGGATTTGTGGGCAAAACATGCTCCACAACTTCACGATCTAGACCCGGCATGTCAGCATATGACCGGGCGAAGATATCTTGATATTCTTTGAGCAATGCTGTCATTCTTAAAACATCTGCTGCCGATAGGTGTCCCCCTATTTTCACTTCCTTGACGCAGTCAGAATCTCCCAAATTAATAGTAATGGGTTCTTCGTAGATAGGGGGTTCAGATTCTTCAAAACAATCCCACTCTTTCTTGATATCGCTCACATCAACCTCGTCTATATCAACTTCGCATGCATAATCATCGAGCTGATCCGAGTCACATATTAACTTGTTATGTATGGGTGGGATGACATTGTTGACACTCGAATTTTTAGTCGGTTTTTCTTTTAGTTTTATTTTCCAAAATTTACCAAAAATTCACAAAAAAATCAAAAAAAAAATTAAAAATCAACATTGGAAGCCTTGGCCATGCATAAGGAACCAATTTGGAACAAAAAATAATTTTTCATATTTTTCACATTTTTTTAATATTTTCGGAAAATAGGAAAATACTTCAAAATTCATGAAAAATACCTTTGGAGGTCACAAAAATACACAAAAATGTTCAATATTTTTCTTTTAATTCCCTTTTCATATTAACCTCAAGAAAAATTGAAAATTAAGTTCAATTTTAGGTGTTCCTTCACAACGCCTAAGGTTGGATTTGCACAAAAAATACCAATTGAGTCTTTTTATTTGCAATTTTTTGCACATTTAGGTCTAGACATTCAATTGCAGCCCCTTTGAGCTTCAATTTGATCAATTGCACCCCCAATTGCACGAATTACACAAATTAGGCAAAATCCCCAAATTATTTGCAATTAAGTCCCTCAACTTGCCAATTTTTGAAATTAATCTTAATTGAGGGACTTTCGTGGCAAAATTGGACTGGTACCTTATGTTTTCGTGCATTCTAAATCGATTGGAATGGGTCTCATGGTCCAATTTGATCAAATTGACATCCAATTGAACTTTTCCCCAAATTGGGAATTTAGGAAATTTGGGGCTTTTGTGCAAATTGATGAAAATTTTTGAGCAAAAACACATTTCTAGATAGAATTCAGGCCCCTGAATCCAATTTTGAAGTTTAATTGCAAAAATTCCCAGTAAATTTGGGTTAATTTCGAAAATTACACGTCCGAACCGGTTCGGACCGGTCTGACCGCCGGTCGGACCGGTCGAGCGATGCCAGGCTGATGTCATCGTCTCCAAAGGAATCGCGCCATTTTGCAGGTTTAGGGAGTGAGATTCAACGAGCAAATTGACCATTCAATTGATGATAATCGAGCGGGATACCTTAGGCGTTTTGTTCCTCGGACGAATGTGCATCGATCGAGCCCAGGCCCGGAGCCAATGGCCGCCGGAAAAGCTCCGGCGAGCCAGTCAAAGCCCCGATGTACTCAAAGTCAACATTTTCGAAAATAGGTGGGATTAGTGCTCGTTTGAGCTTGACCAGAGGCCTAACGGACGGTGGACGGAATCACAACCGATTCCGTCATCGTCCGGCAACCTAAAGTCACGCGGGCGCACGTGAGGCAGCCCAGGCCAGCTCACACCCTACGCGCGCAAATTTGAAAAGTGAGTATAAAAGGAACGAGAGGATTCTAGAACAAAAGAGGCTCATTCGTGCTCATCCAGTAACCGAATAGAGAGAGAAAGCGAGAGAGATAGAGAGAGAAGTTCTCGCGCAAAGCTTGAGCTCAAGTTGCGAGCCGAGGATCCGCAATCTCGCCGCCGCCGATTCAGGCCAAACCGGGCCGTCGTACCGCCGCAGGAAGCTCGCTTGCACTTCCGGGAGTCGATCGAGGCGGCTCGTTCGGCCTGAAACCTCTTAAAACGGTAAGTTCAACTCTCAATTTCCTCTCTGCGCATCTATGGCATCTCGAGTTCTTGAACTTCCTTTTTGCAATTGATTTGTGCCTTTTGCTCTCATAACACTTCTAATCACGATCGCATTACGTTTTCGCATTGATTCCTCCCTAATTGCCCGAGTCGAACCTCCATTACAACTCGGTCCGGCCGAACAACGGCCGGACCTCGCCAGCCACTGCGAGCTCGATCCGAGCTCGAGGTAAGTCTTCTCAACACCTCGGGATGCTTCTGTGTAGAGCAATTGGATTGATATGCTCTCTGTTGCTTGATTGATTGTTCATAGTTAAGCTCTGTGCGAGTTCGATTATTGGTGATTTTGTGGATAAAATTATATGATTCTTAGATATGTTGATCGGGAGGGTTAGGCGAGTAGATTCACGGTGGTTTGGTGTCATTCCGGCGAGATCTCACCGTCGGATCTCGCCGGAGGTTTCGCAGCCGTTCGTTCTGTGTCGTCGAGAGGTAGACGATGAGCCGACGTGGCTCGGTCAGAGGGTCAAAGGTCCGAGTGTCGGGCTCTCATTGGTCCAGGTCATCTTGAGTCGGCTCGGCCGTTGGCGCGAGCGAGACGACTCGGCATAGATCTAACGGCTAGGATAATTCGACGGATTTGATTTAGGGCCGTTAGATTAGTATTTTCTTATTTTCGGATATTAGATATATTAGATAGAAATTAGAAAATAGTAAAACGGCGCCGTTTAGTGTAGGGGATGCGTCGTCGTTTAGGGTAGATTAGGAATGAACGGCCGGGATTGAATCTAGGTTAGATCATGACCGTCCGAGACATTAAGTGATGCGGCGCCGTTTTGTGAATAAGGCCAGAAGCGGCGTCGTTCTGTGGTTTAGAAGTTTCAACGCTCCGGATTAGGTCCGGTCTTTGAATCCCGATCGTCCGTTTGTTTAGATAGGCGACGTCGTTTTAATAAACGATGCAGAAGTGTCGTCGTTTTGGTCTAGGTAGGATTGACGGCTGAGATCGAGTTAGAGCATTTAATCGTGGCCGTCCGTTCAATATTAAGATGCGGCGTCGTTTTGGTTAGATTGAGTCGGCGGCCGAGATGGATTCTAGGATTGATCTCGGTCGTCCATTTATTTCTTAGATTTCTGAATATTAGGAAAATAGTTTAGAAAATCATAAAAATAAAAAATACGTATACGGCACCGTTTAGCGTGTAGGTGATTCACGAGTGGGTCCGCGAGCGGTCGTTGACCGGTCTGACCCGGTCCGGTTTAATAATAAAAAATTAATAAAAAATAAAAAGAAATTTCCAAAAATCCAAAAAAATTGCAAAAATACTTAGAAAATTCACAAAATTCCTAGATTTTCACAAAAAATTTCTAAAAATTTGTATATCGATTCGGGACTCATAAAGTCTGGATCGAAAATTTTGAGACTTCGAGGGTCGATTTCTGTTGATCCGGAAAATTTTCAACATTTTTAGAAAATAAATAAAAAATTCGAAAAAATTAGAAAAATTAGAAAAATTCCATAAAATCACAAAAAATGGGAAATGGTCATATTCAACTGGCCCAACCCCAATTTTGTGATTTTCGGGTCTCGAACCCCTAAAAATGACCATTCTACCCTTCTGGGTCTTTTGCCCCAAATTTTCCCAAACCATCCCCGGAACTCAAATTAGATGTTTTTGTGGGTCGATAGGACCGTATTAGTCTCCTTTATTGGATTGATTGTCTGATTTCACATTGATCATTTTGATTGTGCATTTTAATTTTTGATATTAAATTTCTTGATTGTGATTGTTAGGAATAGAAAATTCCCATCTGCATGTACACTTAGAACTTTTAGAGCCTACCTCACCCGATATCACATCCGCATGAACTCGTAGGTTAGAAAATCACTCAACATCGGTAACCGAAAGGGCGTCAATGTGAATTTTGGCGTAACCAAGTCCCCGGACCCAAAAATCTCTGGTTTTCGCGGAACCGAACGGTTTCTCCCGACCGCTCGGTAAGGTTTTCCGATCGTATCTTCCAATAAATCGATCGGTGGCGACTCCAAATTGCATGTACACCTCGCACATGCCACCCGACCACACAAGGTCAATTTCGATAATTGATAAATTTTACCCGACATCGCGATTCGAGTAATGGGTCTTGGGAGGGACCCGCGATCCCATAAAACAGATATATAAAAGGGGATCGGCTCGTTAACCCTACTCGCCCCGCCGGGAGACGACCGACGGAGGGTCGCGACAGACCGGCGACTACGCTTGGGAATCTTAAGAGGACTTAAGCCGATAAAAATGTTGATTGTTTTCTAACCTCGTCTTTTGCGGATGCTCTTGAAGATGAGGTACGTCCACTAACAAAAAGTGTTAAATGTTGATGCATATGGGAGTTATAAGGGGTGGTGTCTATGCTAACCCTTTTTGATGCGTATATGGTGTTTTGGGGTTGTTTATTTATTTATGCAAATTTTGAAGCGGTGTTTTGAATATAAATTGTGGTGCATATCTTGCATATTTCGAGGATCACGACACTGCATACACAAGTGCCTAAACCCAAGCCGCGAAATCACCTTTTAGGTCGCCATAGATAGGGATCGGTATGCGAAGCTCTTGTGTTTGATTGCACTTAGGTTGACCATATTTGATCCCGCTCGCTATGCAAGATTGATGGTCCTACCCACTTGTTGTTTGATTGCGCTTGTGGGCGGCCCATCGATTTGTATAGCGGGAGCCTTTTTAGGTCCATACCCGAGCCTTTTTGATTTCTTTAGAGTTAAACCTCACCTGTCTCATGCGCATGTGAAATGGACGGTTGGTATACCTAAAACCAAAAACCAAAAAAAGAATAACATCGGTTGGTAAGGCTTTCTACCCTCTTTATTTTGAACTTGTAAATTTTAAATTTTGCATATCATGCATTTTCACGACATATCATCACAATTTGTAAGATCGTTTAAGTGATCGGGGTTGAACGTCAAATTTTCCTTTTTAGATAGATGGCGCCCCGAGGTCGTGTTGATGTACTCGACGTATTCACATGGGAGCGGAGGACTGTTCGACGCAAGGACCGAGTACCCGCTACATTTCGAGTCTTTGGATTTGTCCATGGACGGGAGCTCAATGGACGGCACTGCGTTTGTAGCGAGAGTTGCGATTATACCCGATGTGGACGATATTTGGAACTCGAGCGCGAGAAAGAAAGAATTTGGGAGTTGTATATGAAATTGGCAAAGAAACCTCGTGCGACCAAGACGGCCCCAAAACACTCCCCGATTAAGAAGAAGGAAGTTATCACCATACCCTCCGATGACGAAGAAGATGTCAAGCTTCCCGAGATAGTGGAGATTTCATCCGATGAGGATACCGTTCCGATTGTCTAGATTAGTACGACTTTGGGGCATTTTCTAGATTTTATTATATTTTGAGTCTATTATGTACTTTCATCGACATTTATTGTCCGAACATCTTTAGATGTTATTATGTCCTATCCTTTTCAACTTTATTGTGTTAGATTTGTAAATTCCATGAGTCGTCAATTTGTGAGCGACTTTCTACCCCGATTACGCTTAAACGTTCCTAATTAAATTACATGCCATCTTTGGGTGAGATTAGGTCCGTAACTACCCTATTTGGCTTATTTGGGTCAAGTGGGAGTAGTTGACCCTCATGTTACCAAAAGATGACATGGAATTTGGTTAGCACATTTGCATCACATTTCATGCATATGCATATTAAAGCGTGGTAATTGACTTTAGGATCATCATTTTTGCATTTTTAGATCATGGGGAATGGAGACATCAAAGTCGTCCCAATACCGCGCAAGGAACTCGCTATATGGTGGGATCGTCTCGACATCGTCAACAAAGCCTACGTGGAAGGACGTTTGGGACGACTTATAGATTTGATCAAAGTGGAATACCAACCGGCGCTCATTCAAGCACTAGCCAAGGCATGGGACGCGCGCACAATGACATTCAACTTTCGAGGATTGGAATTGACCCCTACACTTGAGGAGTATACCGCTATTATCGGGGCCAAATTTGAAGAACGTATAGCTCAACCCCCTTTGGACATGGACTCCACTCGTTCATTATCGAGTTTCCTTCGCCTTAAAACTTACGAGATTGAAAAAGTTTATAAATCCAATTCTAACAAGTTCACCTTCTCGTTCCTTTTCGATAATTATTCCTCTTTACCCACCGAAACCGGTCATAAATCGGGAAAGGTGTTCATCTTAGCTTTCTTTGCATTTGTCCTATTCCCAACTTCTAGAACTACTTTTGACCCTTCCATAACCCATATAGCCAGACAAGCATGTTGTCTTTGGGATTATTCGTACATGATCTTAGCCGAGACCTTTCTTTCCTTAAATCGTTCCAAAACTTCTAGAAAGGCTGTTTTCCAAGCATCTAGTGGGCTACTCCACATGTGGTTCACCTCTCATATAAAGACTTTCCAACTCCGAGTGGGGTGCTATGAGATCAATGAGCACATCCACCCTCTTAGATCCTTCCTCAAGTGTCAATCCCTTGTACCCAAATACTCATTCAAAAAGTGGGTTGAGCTATTGGACAATTTGAAACCCGAGCATATTAGATGGCGTCTGACTTGGCCTAAGATTGTGGAGGCCCGCATTACGGGTGTAGAAGATAGCCCTATTCCCTTATTGGGATGTCTTGGCGCTGTGGCGTATTACCCCATTCGAGTGGTGAGGCAATTTGGAGTTCTACAAGAGATACCACCGGATGTTTGTCCCGGGATCTTCTCATTTGATATGACACGAGGAAAGCTCACTAAGGAAACAAAGGAGTTGTATCGGGCCCGGATCAAGCTTATTCTTCACGCTTTGAAGAATTCCCCACTGCAACAAGTTAAATGGCCGGACTATTTGGACGACGAGATGAACGTTCACGGGGCCTCCAAGGAGTATATCCAGAAGTTTAAGGAGTATCGCCAATCAACGGTCGAGCCATATGTACCCGAGTACGTCTCTCCTCGGATTGAAGAGGTGGAGTCATATGAACCAGAGTACATAGTACCGTATGTACCGGGGGTAGAGCCGTACATTCCCGAAGATCCAGAGCAATGGATGTCAGAAGAAGGAGAAGACCCATACTTGTGGGATTCCGATGGATCAGAAGAGCAAGAAGAGTGGAAGCGTCCCCGACTTGGATAGATTCATTCCCCCATTTAGATTTTACATATTTGTTAGATACTTTTGAACAAATTGGTTTGTAATAGATACATATTATTTCTTTTATGAGCATTTCATGCATACATATAGAAAAGTCAATTACCACGGATCAATGTCTCTAATCCTTTAATATTTCCCATCTTGATTTGATATCCCGAAAACAGGTGAGTGACAAATACGAGGAATCGTAGCAAAACGCGCAAATTAAGGATGGAACAAGAGGAGCTCGCACCTCGTGTGGGTAATCTGGAGAATCAAATGAATATGATCGCCACGATGGTGGCAGAGATGAAAGCTATGATGATTGCAAGCCGGGGTAGATACCCCGTTGATCCTAATTCTCAAGCCCCTACGGGGTCATCCGATGGAGCGAACGCTAATCCGGCGCCCGCCGCTAATCCCACTCTAAATCCGGAGAGACCGCCTAAGGATCCTCCCATTGTGATTGACCCGGAGAAAAAGGAGAAGCAAGTCCTCAAAATGGAAGAGGAAATTAAGAGGCTTGCTAAGATCGAAGAGTGTTTGGCAAGTCGGGGTTATGAACTTTCGAGGTTTGACAAAGTAGCACCATTTGAGAAGATAGAGGTTCCTGCCGACTACAAGGAACCGGACTTTGTAAGGAGATATAATGGGACCGGGTGCCCCAAGGCGCACTTGAAGTATTATTTGCGCCGAATGTCGCAATTCTCGGACAATGTTCCGTTATCGGTTAACACCTTCCGGGAGAGCCTATCTGGGGCAGCCCCGGCGTGGTTCATAGAATTGGAGCCGGAGAGGCTCGCCGATTGGGACAAACCGGCAGACGAGTTCCTTCGGCAATACAAGTTTAACACTTTGACCGCCCTCACTAGAGAGGACCTTCTAAGAACAGTGAAAGGAAAGAGCGAGGCCGTTCGCGCCTACGCCCGGAGATGGAGAGCATTGGCGGTGCGGGTAAAACCGCCTGTCCCGGAAGAAGAATTGATAGACCTCTTCCTTAAGGCGCTTCCTTTTGAGTTTTTCGACAAGCTGAACACCTCTGGGTGTCGGACGTTTGCGCACCTGATCAAGGTGGCAGAACGCCACGAGTGGGCACTAAGAGAAAAGAAGATACCCGAGGCGCCTTTCAAACGCCAATACCCTTTGAGAAGGGATAATAGGGAGCAAAGCGGAGAAGTAGCTTTTGTCCCTAACCCGCCAAAGCCCGGAAATTTCTCGCCTTCAATCCCTACCCAAGGAACGTCCTCCTGGACCGCTTCCAAACCACCGGAATTCAGAAAAAAGAACCAAATTGTTTTCACCCCACTACCCCGACCCTTATCCAAATTGTTACCCATGCTGTTGGAGAATCGCTTAGTTGCAAAAGAGCCACCTAGAACTCACCCGCCAAGATTTCCTGGGTATGATGAGACCCGGACGTGCGTATACCATATGGGAGAAAGGGGGCATAACGTGGACGTACTTGAGCATCGCGAGGTGAACGCGATCTTTGGAGGTGAAGAGGAAGAGGTTCTGGAGTTCATAGTGGACATGAGTAAAATGCGGGATGTCTTGACATTGGCCTCGCAATACCCGGAAGGAGAGAGTATTTCCCGGGAGCAAAAGGAGGTTTGCTTAGAAAAGCTGATTAGCTTGGGCGTCATAGGAAAAATGGAAGATGTCGCTTTCAAGGGGACCTACGTGGCGGTGGACATGCTGTCCGAGGAATTTGCGATGAAACCTACAAGGGGAGCTATTTTGAAAATACCCTCGGGATATTTGATGAGCATCAAAGATGGCCAAGAAATTGAAGAGATGGACGAATATGAAGTCCGTCCGGATAAAGCGCGCAAAGGTGATAGAAGATTTATGCAAAAGGCCCTAGAGAGGGGTGAGATAGTGGATAACCTGGGAGAAGATAGTGGTGGTTACA
Organism: Rhodamnia argentea; assembly: GCF_020921035.1. Lineage (NCBI taxonomy): Eukaryota > Viridiplantae > Streptophyta > Magnoliopsida > Myrtales > Myrtaceae > Rhodamnia > Rhodamnia argentea. The sequence continues at coordinate 9,308 of NW_025955920.1, forward strand.
ACTTTAAAGTGTTGTATTCGGCACCCCCAAGCTTTTTTGTCGATTCTGGAGATGTAGTCCCCGATGGGTGGGGTGGAATGGATGACCCCGCAAGTGATGAATTTGTGGGAACGGTCGATGAAGTTAAGGACCAAGCGGCTCCTCGGAATGAGCAGGTGAATCGGGAGTCCAACGTGCGAATTTCTAATTTGGAGACCCATATGCGACATTTAATAACCATGGTAGCGGAATTATCGCAAGCGATGGCTAAGAATGATGCCACGAGAGTAGAAGAGAACATGCAGATTCTGGAAATGCGGCGGGCCATTGAGACACAAAACCGAAAGATTGCCCCATTGCAAGAGCAAGGAGATGATGTGTCAAGGAAAATGGATGAGTTGAAAGAGCTGATTACGCCACTCACCCAAGCGAGAAATGTCCCGCTTCAAGGCGCGAACCCGAGAATGACTTTCCGCACGAAGTATAATGGCGCTGGATGTCCTCTGGCGCATATCTCATACTATCTTCGCCAAATGGTTGGCCACCATGAAGATGACGAAACATCGATCCGGAATTTCGGACGTAGTACGGCGGGCCTCGCCTTTGGTATGGTTCCAATCGATTGATACGGATTGGGTCCCGAGCTGGGAGGAATTATCGGAACATTTCATAAGGCACTTTGAAGCTGGAATCGGAGGTTATTTCACTAAGGCTAATCCGTTAAACATAAGGAAAAGTGAAGATGAGAGTTTTGAACTCTTCGCTAGAAGATGGAAGAAACATGCGGCAATGGTGCAACCGCCACTGTCGAGAAGGGAAATGCTGGAGTTTGTACTCAAGTCACTCCCGGCGGAATACTTTGACCGCATGTATGCGTACGTGTATTCGTCATTCCAACATCTGGTGGAGATTGGGATGAGAATTGAAGGAATTATCCCGAGAATCAGAAAGGAAAGGCAGAGGTATCTGGATGAAGAAAATGCCACGTTGATGAGGCCGGGTTCAGAACATAACCACGAAGATGTTCATGAGGACGAAATGATCGGGATGGTAGATACCCCGATTCGTTTCGTGATTGATTTGAACAAAATTGATAGCTGGGAGTTGGAAGCTTCTAGTTCGGAAAAACCATCAACATCCGGATCACCACCAGAAAAGATCATACCGGTGAAGATTAAATTACCGCTTGTGGAAGAGTACAACTCGAAGGCAGTGCTTTGGGACTATAGAACGGGCGAGATCGACGCCATAATGAGATCGGGGAGATGTTATCCACCGAGAGAGGCGGATTTCGAAAAGAGAGTCCCGACTGCAGAAGAAGTTGAGAAGTTGCAATCGGTCGTGAGGACCAGCGAATATGAGGTCGTTGACCAACTGCGGAAAATGCCGTACAGATTTCCTTATTAGATCTCTTCAAAAATTCTGAAAAGCATAAGAATGCCCTCTTGAAGGTGCTGGATGAGGTGCATGTTCCGGAAACAATTAACGAAGTTCAACTAGGGGACTTCGTAGGTGCTTATCCTTTTGAAAGACCGAGATATCCTTCTCGAGATGAGGATTTTCCAAAAGAGGGCGTGTCCACAACAGAGCTCTCTACATCGCCGTGAGGTGTCATGGAAAGGAGGTTCCTCATGTTCTGATTGATAATGGCTCTGCTTTTAACCTATGTCCTCTAAGCACTTTGAGAAGCTTGGGGATCAATGAAGATTTTGTGAAGACATCCAAGGCCACCATCCGGTCATTTGACTGAGTCTCCAAGAATGTGGTAGGAGAGATTGAGTTGGACATTGACATTGGACCGGTGACTTTCTCTATACCGTTCCAAGTCTTGGATATTCCTAGCGCCTTCACCTTGCTCCTGGGAAGACCATGGATTCATGTGTCCGGAGCAGTACCTTCCTCCTTGCATCAAAAGTTAAAATTCGTGGTCGACGGCCAACCGATCACCGTCCATGGCGAGACGGGGCATCGAGCCGCTTTAAAAGGGATGGTTCCATACATTGAACCCTCAAAGGAGGAGGAGCTGAGTTATCATACCTTCGACATTGTATCCGTCATGCACGTGTCACGGGATGCAAAGGTGGCTACACCCGTAGCTTTCGAGACCTGCGACTATGGCGGGAAAAGTGCTACTCTCGAATGGATTTATTCCGGGTGCCGGATTAGGGAAGTACGGTCGGGGAATCCTTAACCCTCTGAATTTGAGCTCAAATGACCACAAGGTTAGTCTGGGTTATAATGGGATAGTGAAGAATAACACGAGTCGAGGCCGAGGTCGAAACAAGTGTTATGGAGACCACGGACGCCATGGACACCAAGGTGGCCGTTTTATAGGCACCGACACATGGAAAGCTAGAGGAAAAATTTTCCTAAACCCCTTATTCAAGGTATTCTCTAAAGGAGGCAAATGGTTGGAAGATGAGGACATCTCCGAGGATGCAAAGCTGGACTTATTCAACCCGTTCCTGGATAATCGGGTGAACGTGATAATTGAGTGGGTGGACGATGATTTCCCCACCCCCGAGTAAAAGGCTCTTTCTGAACTTTATCTTTTAATGCATTTTGATTACTGCATTTGTTTTGGAAGCTTTTCGCTTTTTAGCACCCTTTGGGTCGCATGCTGCGATCCAAGAAGTGCGGTCTTGTATTACTCTTAGTTGCATTTATTAATGAAAATCATCACAAATTTGATTACAGACATGTGGAGCAACGGATTGGTCCGATGATGACAATTGATTCTACCATGAGACTTGAGGCCCGATCCGCCATATGATCTTGGGTTTTAAATAACTTTTGAGAACCATGATGTCCGGAAGATCGTGGACTAGTTCTCCTTTCTTTGTCTAAAAAAATTGGAATTTGAAAAATGTTTTCATGATAAAAATCATGCATTCTTTGATTTTATCATCTTTGAATACTAACCTTTCATGGTGCATTTCAGGCATGTCATCCCACCCATACATAACTGATTAATATGTGACTCAGATTAGCTCGATGATTATGCATGCGAAGTTGATATAGACGAGGTTGATGTGAGCGATATCAAGAAAGAGTGGGATTGTTTTGAAGAATCTGAAACCCCTATCTCCGAAGAACCCATTACTATTAATTTGGGAGATTCTGATTGCATCAAAGAAGTGAAAATAGGAGGACACCTGTCGGCAGCAGATGTTTTAAGAATGACGGCATTGCTCAAAGAATATCAAGATATCTTCGCCTGGTCATATGCTGACATGCCAGGTCTAGATCGTGAAGTTGTGGAGCATGTTTTGCCCACAAATCCTTCTTGCACACCCGTAAATCAATCGCCCGGAAGAATGAATCCTGAACTAGGAGATAAGATCAAGGAGGAGGTGATGAAGCTCCATAAGGTTGGATTTATTGAGGCTGTCCCATATGCTGACCGGGTCGCCAACATCGTACCGGTTAAGAAAAAGGATGGGAGAATTAGAATATGCGTGGATTATCGGGACTTAAACAAAGCTAGTCCGAAGGATGATTTTTCCTCTACCGCACATTGATGTACTTGTCGACAGTACCGCGGGCTTCGAATTATTCTCCTTTATGGATGGATTCTCGGGATATAATCGGATCATGCTAAGGGAAGAAGATAAGATCAAGACCTCATTCACTACACAATGGGGAACCTTTTGTTACAAGGTAATGCCCTTTGGATTGAAAAATGCAGGAGCAACATATCGGAGGGCTATGATGACCCTTTTTCATGACATGATACATAAGGAGATTGAGGTCTATGTGGACGATATGATTGCCAAGTCCAAGCCTGGAGAAGACCATGTTAAGGTGCTGAAGAAATTATTTGATCGATTGAGAAAATACAAGCTCAAGCTGAATCTGTGAAATGCGTATTCGGCGCAAGATCTGGGAAAGCTGCTAGGATTTGTGGTGAGCAATCGTGGTATTGAAATTGACCCTTCCAAGATTAAAGCCATATGGGAAATAGGAACTCCCGCCATTGTCAAAGAAGTAAGGGGTATCTTGGGAAGATTGAATTATATATCCGATTCATATCTCAACTATCAGAAACGGCGAAACCCTTTTTCAAGCTCCTGAAGAAAGGCGCGAAGGTCAAATGGGATGCAGAATGTCAACAAGCATTTGAGAAAATCAAAGAATATTTGGTACAACCTCCGGTGTTGGTACCTCCTATCCCTAACGTTCCTTTAACTCTATATCTGACAGGTTAATGATGAGTCCTTGGGAGCTTTACTTGCCCAAACCAACCCCAAGGATTGTAAAGAGCGGGCCATATATTATTTGAGCAAAAAGTTCACAACATCTGAAGTCAAGTACCCAGCAGTGGAAAGGACTTGCGTAGCATTGGTTTGGGTCCTCCACGGATTGAGGCGTATACGTTGCACTATCATATAGAGTTGGTCACTGAAAATGACCCTATCAAGTACCTTTTGGAGAAACCAACATTGTTGGGAAAGATGGCTAAATGGCAAATACTGCTTTCAGAGTTTGATATCAAAACCTCTCCCCAAAAGTCTGTCAAGGGAAGAGCAATTGCTGACATCTTTGGTGAGAATCCTCCTAAAGACGTTTCGGAGCAAAACAAGGGAGGTCAAATTCTGAACATATCTGAAGATAAATGGATGATGTATTTTGACAGCGCAGTGAACCTCACTGGATCGAGTACTTGGGCGATTCTGATATCCCCTGAAGATCATCATTATCCAGTTTCAGCTAAATTGGTGTTTCCATGCACCAATAACATTTCTGAATATGAAGCTCGCATCTTGGGACTACAATTGGCCATCTCATTAAAAGTAAAGAAGCTCTTGGTATATGGAGATTCCATGCTGATCATTTTACAAACCCAAGGAGAGTGGAAGACAAAGGATCCCAAGCTTATTCCTTATCATAAGTACCTCGAGGAGCTGATCCAACATTTTGAGGAGATCACTTTTGAATATCTCGCCAAGAACTTAGAACCATTTCGGCGATGCTTTGGCCACATTATCGGCCATGTTACAAGTGCAAAATGGCCTTGAAATAGAGCCATTAAGGATTGACATCTTGGAGCAACTCGCATACCGCATGGTCATTGAAGAAGAACCGATGAAGAACCGTGGTATCATGACATTAAGAATTATCTACGAAGGGCGAATTCCCGAAGGACGATCAACGGGAAGATAAAAAGTATATCAGCAAGATAGCATCTAAATTTTTCCTCGACGGACGGATCCTATACAAGAGATCCTTTGACTCGATCCTGGCGAGGTGCGTGAATTCCAAAGAAGCAAATCTCATTATGAAAGAGATTCATGAAGGGGAATGCGGACCGCATATGAATGGCCACCTCATCGCTAAGAAGATCATGAGACTCGGGTATTATTGGATGACTATCGAGTCGGATTGTAACCAACATGTTAGATCCTGTCATCAATGTCGGGTGTACGGCGACAAGATAAATGCGCCGCCAACTGAACTACACCAAATGACGGAACCATGGCCATTCTGCATGTGGGGGATTGATATGATTGGCCCTATCAACCCAAAGGCCTCAAACGGACATCGTTTTATTACGGTGGCTATTGACTACTTTACCAAGTGGATTGAAGCCGGCTCATATGCCAATGTCACTGCGAACAGTGTGGCTAAATTCATCAAGAGAGATATTATTTCAAGATATGGAGTTCCAAGAGCCATCATATCCGACAATGGCTCCAATCCGAACAACAAGGTAGTCGATCACCTATTGGAGCATGTCGCGACCCTCCTCCGTCGGTTCGATAAAAAGAAATCCCCGCGGGGCGAGCGGGGTTAACGAGCCGATCCCCTTCTTTAAATTTCATGTATTCAGAAATGTATGGGATCGCGGATCTCTCCTAAGACCCATTACTCGAATCGCGATGTCGTGTAGAATTTATAAAATATCGAAATTGACCTTGTGTGGTCGGGTGGCATGTGCGAGGTGTACATGCAATTTGGAGTCGCCACCGATCGATTTATTGGAAGGTACGATCGGAAACCCTTACCGAGCGATCGGGAGAAACCGTTCGGTTCCGCGAAAACCGGAGATTATTGGGTCCGGGGACTTGGTTACGCCAAATTTCATATTGACGCCCTTTCGGTTACCGATGTCGAATGTTTTCTAACCTAAGAATTCATGCAGATGTAATATCGGGTGAGGTAGACCCTAACAATTCTAAGTTTTCCATGCGGATGGGGATTTTACTATTCCTAACAATCACGATCAAGAAAATTAAATGCGCAATCAATAGAATCGCAATCAATCAAATCAAATCAATCAAGGTTTGACATGTCTAAAATGGCCCTATCGACCCACACAAAAAATCGAATTTGGGTTTCGGGGTGGTTTGGTGAAAATTTGGGGCGAAAGGCCCGGAAGGGTAGAATGGTCATTTTTGGGAGTTCGGGACCCGAAAATCACAAAATTGGGGTCGGGCCAGTTGAATGTGGCCATTTCCCATTTTTTGTGATTTTATGGAATTTTTCTAATTTTTTCTATTTTTTGAATTTTTATTTATTTTCTAAAAAATATTGGAAATTTTCCGGATCGAAATTAATCGACCCTCAAAGTCCCAAAAATTTTCGATCCAGACTTTATGAGTCCCGAATCGATCTATGAAATTTTTAGAAATTTTTTTGTGAAAATCTAGGAATTTTTATGAATTTTCTAAGTATTTTTACAATTTTTTTGGATTTTTGGAAATTTCTTTTTATTATTTTATTATTTTTTATTAATGAACCGGACCGGGTCAACCCGGTCAGACCGCACACTGACCTGCTCGGCACTCCAAAACGACACCGTATCCTATTTTCTATTTATTTCTATATATTTTTTTGATTTTCTAAAACCTAATTTCCAAATATCTGAATATACTAAAATGAACGGACGGTCGAGATCAATCTCCAGGATCAATCTCAGCCGTCGATCCTTACCTAAGTGAAACGACGTCGCCTCTAGTCTTCTAAAAAAATCGACGCCGTATAACTAATAGGCGGACGGACGGACACGATCTAATTCTAAGGCTTGATCTGAGCCATTCAAACCTTCTACATATAAAACGACGACGTATCCGACTTTGAGTATAAAACGACGCCGCGTAACTAAACTAACGAACGGCCACGATCTACCTCAAATCTAATCTGCAATGTTCATTCTACTTAGACCAAAACGACGCCGCACGCCTTAGTACCACGAACGGCCATGATTGACTCTAAAACCGATCTGGACCGTTCGTTCTTTCTCTAGTTAAAACGACACCGCACGCCCTAGACTAAACGGCATCGTTTTGATTTTTTCTTATTTTCTAATCTAATAAACAAATTATCTAAAATCTAATCGGACGGTCGAGAATTGAACTAACTAATTATCTCGACCGTCGATCTAATCCTAGTCGCCCGGCTCGCTCAACGGACGAGGCGACTCGCGATTCTTGTTGGACCAACCACGGCTCGCCAACTCAACACGCCGACCCGCTGACCAAACACGTCGGCTTCATCTTCTTCGTTGCGACGACGCGAAATGGACGGCTGAGAGCTCTCCGGCGAGATCCAACGGTGAGATCTCGCCGGAAAAGTCTCAAACCAACGGCGATCGACTCTATTCGACCTTTAGACCAACATATCTAAGAATCAAGCAATTTCATCCATTAAATCACAAGTATTTCTCTTCGCACAGAATGATATCTCAGAGTTCAATCCTACAAGACAGAGCATAATAAGCTAATTACTTCATACACGAGCATCACGGGAAGTTTAGGAGACTTACCTCGAGCTCGGATTGAGCTCGCAGCGGCTGAAATCGTCTGGCCGAGGTCCGACCAGAGTGAGGGAAGTTGGAGGTCCGACTCGGGGTTTTCACGCGAGATTAATGCAAAATGAAGACGCGATCGTGATTAGATATGTTCTATGACTAAAAGGCACACATCAATTGACAGAATCGTGCTCGAGAAGTCGAGCTACCATGACCGCACAGTAGAGATATTCGAAGCTTGACTTACCGATTTAGGAGCTCGCAACTTGACCGAGCTAGCACGATCGAATCCTTGAGTTGATACGAAGCTGTTGAACTTGATTGCAGGTCTTGATTCGACTTGGATTGATCTCGCGAAGAACTTGCGGACCGAGCTCAAACCTTCGATCGCTCGGGCGAGAAGGTGAGCTCTCCTTCTCTTTCTCTCTCTCTCTATCTCTATTACGTTGTGAGAAGAACCGAATGAGCCTCCTCTTGCTTCGCGAATGTTCCCCACTATTTATACTAAGTTTTCGAAAAAATGGCGCGTCGGACGAGCTTGGTTGAACTTCTTTCGCACGTGCCCGAGTGTGCCAAAAGGTCCAAACGGCGTCGAGAACGGAATGCCATTCCGTTGGACTCCGTTTGGTGCTCCGGCGATCGCAAATGAACAAGTATTCAACCAATTTTGTGAAAGTTTGACTTTTTGGGCTTTGGACGTTTGACCGGCCGTCCCGCCGTGCTCCGGCGACGATTGATCGTGCCGCCGGGAGGCAAAAGATACTGACTTGACCCGCAAAATAAAAACCCCACGTCAATTAGATTAATTAAGCACGAATTAATCCCCAATTTGGCTGTTGAATCTCACCGTTCGGACCTGCAATTCGCGCAAACCCGTGAAGGAGACGACATTGCTCTGGACCGGTTCAGCCGGTCCGACCGTGATCGGACCGGTCCGAACCAGGTTGATCAGTAAAATTCATAGAATTTTCAAAATTAATCAAAATTGAGTGGGAATTTTTGCAATTAAACCTCAAAATTGGACTTAGGGGCCTAGATATTATCTAGAAATGTGTTTTTGCCCAAAATTTCTCATCAATTTCTATGAAAACCCCAAATTTTTCAATTTGCCCAAATTGGGGAAAAGTTCAATTGGATGTCAATTTGATCAAATTGGACTATGAGACCTATGCCAATCGATTTAGAATGCATGAAAACATAGGGGGACAGTCCAATTTCACTATGATAGTCCCTCAATTAAAAATAATTTCAAAAATTGGCCAATTGAGGGACTTAATTGCAACATTTTTAAGAATTTCTGTGCAATTCGTGCAATTCGCGCAATTAAGGATGCAATTGATCAAATTGAAGTTCAAAGGGACCACAATTGAATGTCTAGACTCCAAATGTGCAAAAATTGCAAATAAAAAGACTCAATTGGTATTTTTTTATGAAAATTCAACCTTAGGCATTATGAAGAAACACCTAAAATTGAACTCAATTTTTGATTTTTCTTGAGGTCAATATGAAAATGGAATTAAAATAAAAATATTGGACATTTTTGTGTATTTTTATGACCTCGAAAAGCATTTTTTATGA
>NW_025955921.1:0-17734 GCF_020921035.1 Rhodamnia argentea
CCTGGGCCTGGGCCTGGCCTGGGCCTGGGCCTGGGCCTGGGCCTGGGCCTGGGCCTGGGCCTGGGCCTGGGCCTGGGCCTGGGCCCTGGGCCTGGGCCTGGGCCTGGGCCTGGGGGCCTGGGCCTGGGCCTGGGCCTGGGCCTGGGCCTGGGCCTGGGCCTGGGCCTGGGCCTGGGCCTGGGCCTGGGCCTGGGCCTGGGCCTGGGCCTGGGCCTGGGCCTGGGCCTGGGCCTGGGCCTGGGCCTGGGCCTGGGCCTGGGCCTGGGCCTGGGCCTGGGCCTGGGCCTGGGCCTGGGCCTGGGCCTGGGCCTGGGCCTGGGCCTGGGCCTGGGCCTGGGCCTGGGCCTGGGCCTGGGCCTGGGGGCCTGGGCCTGGGCCTGGGCCTGGGCCTGGGCCTGGGCCTGGGCCTGGGCCTGGGCCTGGGCCTGGGCCTGGGCCTGGGCCTGGGCCTGGGCCTGGGCCTGGGCCTGGGCCTGGCCTGGGCCTGGGCCTGGGCCTGGGCCTGGGCCTGGGCCTGGGCCTGGGCCTGGGCCTGGGCCTGGGCCTGGGCCTGGGCCTGGGCCTGGGCCTGGGCCTGGGCCTGGGCCTGGGCCTGGGCCTGGGCCTGGGCCTGGGCCTGGGCCTGGGCCTGGGCCTGGGCCTAGGCCTGGGCCTAGGCCTAGGCCTGGGCCTGGGCCTGGGCCTGAGCCTGGGCCTGGGCCTGGGCCTGGGCCTGGGCCTGGGCCTGGGCCTGAGCCTGGGCCTGAGCCCCGGCCTGGGCCTGAGCCTGGGCCTGAGCCTGGGCCTGGGCCTGGTCCTAGATACTCATTTCAGACCTAGATGGGTGAATGGGCCTGAGGCCCTGGGCCTGGGCCTGGACCTGAGCTAAGGCCTGGGCCTGGGCCTGGGGCCTGGGCCTGGGCCTGGGCCTGAGCCTGGGCCTGGGCCTGAATCCTGAGCCTGGGCCTGGGCCCTGGGCCTGGACCTGAATATAGCCTGGGCCTGGGCCTGAATCCTGAATTTTTCAGACCTGGGCCTGGGCCTGGACCTGGGCCTGGGCCTGGGCCTGAATCCTGGGCCTGGGCCTAGACCTGGGCCTGAGCCTGGGCCTGGGCCTGAATCCTGGGCCTGGGCCTGAATTTGGGCCTAGATCCTGGGCCTGGAGCCTGGGCCTGGGCCTGGGCCTGGGCCTGTTCCTGAATCCTGGGCCTGAATCCTCAGGCCTGAATCCTGGCCCTGGGCCTGAATCCTCAGGCCTAGGCCTAGGCCTAGGCCTGAGCCCTGGGCCTAAGCCTGGGCCTGGGCCCTAGGCCCTGGGCCTAGGCCTAGGCCTGGGCCTAGGCCCTGGGCCTGGCCCTAGGCCTGGGCCTGGGCCTGGGCCCTGGGCCTGGACCCCTGGGCCTGGGCCTGGGCCTGGGCCCTGGGCCCTGGGCCCTGGGCCTGAGCCTGGGCCTAGGCCTGGGCCTGGGCCTGCTGGCCTGGGCCTGGGCCTGGGCCTGGCCTGAGCCTGGGCCTGGGCCTCAGACCTAGGGCCTGAAAAAGCCTGGGACCTGGGCCTGGGCCCTAGGCCTGGGCCTGGGCCTGGGCCTGAGCCTGGGCCTGGGCCTGGGCCTGGGCCTGGGCCTGGGCCTGGGCCTGGGCCCAGGCCTGGGCCTGGGCCTAGGCCTGAGCCTGGGCCTGGGCCTGGGCCTGGGCCTAGGCCTAGGCCTGCGGCCTAAGACCTGGGCCTGGGCCTGGGCCTGGGCCCTGGGCCTGGGCCCTGGGCCCTGGGCCCTGGGCCTGGGACCTGGGACTGGGCCTGGGCCTGGGCCTGGCCCTAGGCCTGGGCCCTGGGCCTGGGCCTGGGCTCAAAGGCCTGGGCCTGGGCCTGGGCCTAGGCCTGGGCCTGGGCCTAGGCCTGGGCCTGGGCCTGGGCCTGGGCCTGGGCCTGGGCCCTGGGCCTGGGCCTGGGCCTGGACCTGCTCGGCCTCGACCTGGGCCTGGACCTAGGCCTGGGCCTGACCCTGGGCCTGAGCCTCGGGCCGTTTTGCCTAAGGCCTGGGCCTGGGCCTGGGCCTAGGCCTGTGCCTGGGCCTGAGCCTGGGCCTGGGCCTCGGGCCTGGGCCTGTGCCTGGGCCCTGGGCCCTGGGCCTGGGCCTGGGCCTGAGCCTGGGCCTGGGCCTGAGCCTGGGCCCTAGGCCTGAATAGGGCTGGGCCCAGAGCCTGGGCCTGGGCCTGGGCCTAGGCCTAGGCCTGGGCCTGGGCCCTGGGCCTGGGCCTGGGCCTGGGCCTGGGCCTGGGCCCTGGGCCTGGCCCTGGGCCTGGGCCTGGGCCTGGAGCCCTGGGCCTGGGCCTGGCCCTGGGCCTGGGCCTAGGCCTGGGCCTGGGCCTGAGCCTGGGCCTAGGCCTAGGCCTGGGCCTGGGCCTGAGCCTGGGCCTAGGCCTGGGCCTGGGCCTGGGCCTAGGCCTAGGCCTGGGCCCTGGGCCTGGGCCTGGGCCTGGGCCTGGATCCTAGATTTGGGTCCTGGGCCTGGGCCTGGGCCTGGCCCTGGGCCTATGGCCTGGGCCTGGGCCTGGGCCTGGGCCTGTGCCTGGGCCTGGGCCTAGGCCTGGGCCTGGGCCTGGGCCTGGGCCTGGGCCTGGGCCTGGGCCTGGGCCTGGCCTGGGCCCTGGGCCCTGGGCCCTGGGCCTGGGCCTGGGCCTCAGGCCTGGGCCTGGGCCTCAGGCCTGGGCCTGGGCCTGGGCCCTGGGCCCACAAGCCTGACCTGGGCCTGGGCACTGATCCTGGGCCTGGGCCTAGGCCCTAGGCCTAGGCCCTAGGCCTAGGCCTAGGCCCTACGGACCTCGGGCCTGACTCGGCCTGGGCCTGGGCCTCGGGCCTAGGCCTAGGCCCTAGGCCCTGGGCCTAGCACTGGGCCTGGGCCTGGGCCTAGGCCTGGGCCTAGGCCTGGGCCTGGGCCTGGGCCTAGGCCTGTGCCTAGGCCTGGGCCTGGGCCTGGGCCTGGGCCTGGGCCTGATCCTGTGCCTGGACCTGCCTGGCCTGGGCCTGATGTGGCCTAGACCTGGGCCTGAATCCTGTGCCTAGACCTAGACCTAGAATAAGACCTGGGCCCTGGGCCTGGGCCTGGGCCTGGGCCTGGGCCTGAATCCTGCCTGGGCCTGGGCCTGGGCCTGGGCCTGGGCCTGGGCCTGGGCCTGGGCCTGGGCCTGGGCCTGGGCCCAGGCCTGGGCCTGGGCCTGGGCCTGGGCCTGGGCCTGGGCCTGGGCCTGGGCCTGGGCCTGGGCCTAGGCCTGGGCCTGGGCCTAGGCCTGGGCCTAGGCCTGGGCCTGGGCCTGGGCCTAGGCCTGGGCCTGGGCCTGGGCCTGAGGCCTGGCCTAGGGCCTGGACCTAGACCTGGGCCTAGGCCCTGGGCCCTGGGCCCTGGGCCCTGGGCCTGAATTTTTTTGGCCTGGGCCTGGGCCTAGGCCTGGTCCTAGGCCTGGGCCTGGGCCTGGGCCTGGGCCTGGGCCTGAACCCTGGGCCTGGGCCTGGGCCTGGGCCTGGGCCTGGGCCTGGGCCCTGGGCCTGGGCCTGGGCCTGGGCCTGGGCCCTGGGCCTGGGCCTGGGCCTGGGCCTGGGCCTGATCCTGGGCCTGGGCCTGGGCCTGGGCCTGGGCCTGAGCCTGGGCCACGACCTGGGCCTAGGCCTGGGCCTGAGCCCTGGGCCTGGGCCTGGGCCTGGGCCTGGGCCTGGGCCTGGGCCTGGGCCTGGGCCCTGGGCCTGGGCCTGGGCCTGGGCCTGGGCCTGGGCCTGGGCCTGGGCCTGAGCCTGGGCCTGGGCCTGGGCCTGGGCCCCTGGCCTGGGCCTGGGCCTGGGCCTGGGCCTGGGCCTGGGCCTGGGCCCTGGGCCTGGGCCTGGGCCTAGGCCCTGAACCTGGGCCCTGGGCCTGGGCCTGGGCCTGGGCCTGGGCCTGGGCCTGACCTGGGCCTGGGCCTGGGCCTGGGCCTGGGCCTGGGCCTGGGCCTGGGCCTGGGCCTGCGGCCTGGGCCTGGGCCTGGGCCTGGGCCTGGGCCTGGGCCTGGGCCTGGGCCTGGGCCTGGGCCCTGGGCCTCGGGCCTAGGCCTAGGCCTGGGCCTGGGCCTGGGCCTGGGCCTGGGCCTGAGCCTGGGCCTAGGGCCTGGGCCTGGGCCTGGGCCTGGGCCGGCCTGGCCTGGCCTGGCCTGGCCTGGGCCCTGGGCCTGGGCCTGAGCCTGGGCCTGGGCCTGGGCCTGGGCCTGAGCCTGAGCCTGGACCTGGGCCTGGGCCTGAGCCTGGGCCTGGGCCTGGGCCTGGGCCTGGGCCTGGGCCTGGGCCTGGGCCTGTGCCTGGGCCTGGGCCTGGGCCTGGGCCTGGGCCTGGGCCTGAGGCCTGGGCCTGGGCCTGGGCCTGGGCCTGGGCCTGGGCCTGGGCCTGGGCCTGGGCCTGGGCCTGGGCCTGAGCTTGGGCCTGGGCCTAGGCCTGAGGCCCTGGGCCTGGGCCTGGGCCTGGGCCTGGGCCTGGGCCTGGGCCTAGGCCTGGGCCTGGGCCTGGGCCTGAGCCTGAGCCTGAGCCTGGGCCTGGGCCTAGGCCTGGGCCTGGGCCTGGGCCTGGAGCCTGGAGCCTAGGCCTGGGCCTGGGCCTGGGCCTGGGCCTGGGCCTGGGCCTGGGCCTGGGCCTGGGCCTGGGCCTGGGCCTGGGCCTGGGCCTGGGCCTGGGCCTGGGCCTGGGCCTGGGCCTGGGCCTGGGCCTGGGCCTGGACCTAGACCTGGGCCTGGGCCCTGGGCCTGAGTCCTGGGCCTGGGCCTGGGCCTGGGCCTGGGCCTAGGCCTGGGCCTGGGCCTGGCCCTGGGCCTGGGCCTGGGCCCTGGCCTGGGCCTGGGCCTGGGCCTGGGCCTGGGCCTGGCCCTGGGCCTGGGCCTGGGCCTGGGCCTGGGCCTGGGCCTGGGCCTGGGCCTGGGCCTGGGCCTGGGCCCTGGGCCTGGGCCTGGGCCTGGGCCTGGCCTGGGCCTGCCTGGCCTGGGCCTGGGCCTGGGCCCTGGGCCTGGGCCTGGGCCTGGGCCTGGGCCTGGGCCTGGGCCTGGGCCTGGGCCTGGGCCTGGGCCTGGGCCTGGGCCTGGGCCTGGGCCTGGGCCCTGGGCCTGGGCCTGGGCCTGGGCCTGGGCCCTGGGCCTGGGCCTGGGCCTGGGCCTGGGCCTGGGCCTGGGCCTGGGCCTGAGCCTGGGCCTGGGCCTGGGCCTGGGCCTGGGCCTGGGCCTGGGCCTGGGCCTGGGCCTGGGCCTGGATCCTGGGCCTGGGCCTGGGCCTGGGGCCTGGGCCTGGGCCTGGGCCTGGGCCTGGGCCTGGGCCTGGGCCCTGAGCCTGGGCCTGGGCCTGGGCCTGGGCCTGGGCCTGGGCCTGGGCCTGGGCCTGGGCCTGGGCCTGGGCCTGGGCCTGGGCCTGGGCCTGGGCCTGGGCCTGGGCCTGGGGCCTGGGCCTGGGCCTGGGCCTGGGCCTGGGCCTAGGCCTGAGCCTAGGCCTGGGCCCTGGGCCTGGGCCTGGGCCTGGGCTCCTGGGCCTGGGCCTGGGCCTGGGCCTGGGCCTGGGCCTGGGCCCTGGGCCTGGGCCTGGGCCTGGGCCTGACCCTGAGGCCTCGGGCCTGGACCTGGGCCTAAGCCTGGGCCCTGGGCCTAAGCCTCGGACCTGGGGCCTGGGCCCGGGCCTGGGCCTGGGCCTGGGCCTGGCCCTGGGCCTGGGCCTGGGCCTGGGCCTAGGCCTGGGCCTGGGCCTGGGCCCTGGCCCTGGGCCTGGGCCCAGGCCTGAGCCTAGGCCTAGGCCTAGGCCTAGGGCCTAAGCCTCGGCCTAGGCCTAAGGCCTAGGCCTAGGCCTGGGCCTGGGCCCCTGGGCCTGGAGCCCTGGGCCTGGCCCCTGGGCCTGGGCCCTGGGCCTGGGCCCTGGGCCCTGGGCCCTGGGCCTGGGCCTGGGCCTGGGCCTGGGCCTGGGCCTGGCCCTGGGCCCTGGGCCTGGGCCTGGGCCTGGGCCTGGCCCTGGGCCTGGGCCTGGGCCTGGGCCTGGGCCTGGGCCCCTAGGCCTAGGCCTAGGCCTAGGCCTAGGCCTAGGCCTAGGCCTAGGCCTAGGCCTGGACCCTAGGCCTGGGCCTAGGCCTGGGCCTGGGCCTGGGCCTGAGCCCTGGCCCTGGGCCTGGGCCTGGGCCCTGGGCCCTGGGCCCTGGGCCTGGGCCTAGGCCTGGGCCTGGGCCTGGGCCTGGGCCTAGGCCTAGGCCTGGGGCCTGGGCCTGGGCCTGGGCCTAGGGCCTGGGCCTGGGCCTGGGCCTAGGCCTGGGCCTGGGCCTAGGCCTGGGCCTGGGCCTGGGCCTGGGCCTGGGCCTGGGCCTGGGCCTGGGCCCTGGGCCTGGGCCTGGGCCTGGGCCTGGGCCTGGGCCTGGGCCTAGGCCTGGGCCTGGGCCTGGGCCTGGGCCTGGGCCTGGGCCTGGGCCTGGGCCTAGGCCTGGGCCTGGGCCTAGGCCTGGGCCTGGGCCTAGGCCTGGGCCTGGGCCTGGGCCTAGGCCTGGGCCTGGGCCTGGGCCTGGGCCTGGGCCTGGGCCTGGGCCCTGGGCCTGGGCCTGGGCCTGGGCCCTGGGCCTGGGCCTGGGCCTGGGCCTGGGCCTAAGCCTAGGCCTAGGCCTGGGCCTGGGCCTGGGCCCTGGGCCTGGGCCTAGGCCTGGGCCTGGGCCTGGGCCTGGGCCCTGGGCCCTGGGCCTAGGCCTGGGCCTGGGCCTGGGCCTGGGCCTGGGCCTGGGCCTGGCCTGGCCTGGGCCTGGGCCTGGGCCTGGGCCTGGGCCTCGGGCCTGGGCCTAGGGCCTGGGCCTGGGCCTGGGCCTGGGCCTGGGCCTGGGCCTGGGCCTGGGCCCTGGGCCTGAGCCTGGGCCTGAGCCTGGGCCTGGGCCTGGGCCTAGGCCTGGGCCTGGGCCTGGGCCTGGGCCTGGGCCTGGGCCTGGGCCTGAGCCTGGGCCTGGGCCTGGGCCTGGGCCTGGGCCTGGGCCTGGGCCTGGGCCTGGGCCTGGCCCTGGGCCTAGGCCTGGGCCTGGGCCTAGGCCTAGGCCTGGGCCTGGGCCTGGGCCTAGGCCTGGGCCTAGGCCTGGGCCTGGGCCTGGGCCTGGGCCTGGGCCTGGGCCTGGGCCTGGGCCTGGGCCTGGGCCTGGGCCTGGGCCTGGGCCTGGGCCTGGGCCTGGGCCTGGGCCTGGGCCTGGGCCTGGGCCTGGGCCTAGGCCCTGGGCCTGGGCCTAGGCCTGGGCCTGGGCCTGAGCCTGGGCCTGGGCCTGGGCCTGGGCCTGGGCCCTGGGCCTGGGCCTGGCCCTGGCCTGGGCCTGGGCCTGGGCCTGGGCCTGGGCCTGGGCCTGGGCCTGGGCCTGGGCCCTGGGCCTGGGCCTGGGCCTGGGCCTGGGCCTGGGCCTGGGCCTGGGCCTGGGCCTGGGCCTGGGCCTGGGCCTGGGCCTGGGCCTGGGCCTGAGCCTGGGGCCTGAGCCTGGGCCTGGGCCTGGGCCTGGGCCTGGGCCTGGGCCTGGGCCTGGGCCTGGGCCTGGGCCTGGGCCTGGGCCTGGGCCTGGGCCTAGGCCTGGGCCGGCCTGGGCCTGGGCCTGGGCCTGGGCCTAGGCCTGGGCCTGGGCCTGGGCCTAGGCCTGGGCCTGGGCCTGGCCCTGGGCCTGGCCTGGGCCTGGGCCTGGGCCTGGGCCTGGGCCTGGGCCTGGGCCTGGGCCTGGGCCTGGGCCTGGGCCTGGGCCTGGGCCTGGGCCTGGGCCTGGGCCTGGGCCTGGGCCTGGGCCTGGGCCTGGGCCTAGGCCTGGGCCTGGGCCTGGGCGGCCCTGGGCCTGGGCCTGGGCCTGGGCCTGGGCCTGGGCTTGGGCCTGAGCCTGGGCCTGGGCCTGGGCCTGGGCCTGGGCCTGGGCCTGGGCCTGGGCCTGGGCCTGGGCCAGGCCTGGGCCTGGGCCTGGGCCTGGGCCTGGGCCTGGGCCTAGGCCTGGGCCTGAGCCTAGGCCTGGGCCTGGGCCTGGGCCTGGCCTGGGCCTGGGCCTAGGCCTGGGCCTGAGCCTGGGCCTGGGCCTGGGCCTGGGCCTGGGCCTGGGCCTGGGCCTAGGCCTGGGCCTGGGCCTGGGCCTGGGCCTGGGCCTGGGCCTGGGCCTGGGCCTGGGCCTGGGCCCTGGGCCTGGGCCTGGGCCTGGGCCTGGGCCTGGGCCTGGGCCTGGGCCTAGGCCCTAGGCCTGGGCCTGGGCCCTGGGCCTGGGCCTGGGCCCCTGGGCCTGGGCCTGGGCCTGGGCCTGGGCCTAGGCCTGGGCCTGGGCCTGGGCCTGGGCCTGGGCCTAGGCCTAGGCCTAGGCCTAGGCCTGGGCCTGAGCCTGGGCCTGGGCCCTGGCCCCTAGGCCTGGGCCTAGGGCCTGGGCCTGGCCTGGGCCTGGGCCTGGGCCTGGGCCGGGCCTGGGCCTAGGCCTGGGCCTGGGCCTGGGCCTGGGCCTGGGCCTGGGCCTGGGCCTGGGCCTGCCTGGGCCTGGGCCTGGGCCTGGGCCTGGGCCTGGGCCTGGGCCTAGGCCTAGGCCTAGGCCTAGGCCTGGCCCTGGGCCTAGGCCTGGGCCTGAGCCTAAGGCCTAGGCCTGGGCCTGAGCCTGGGCCTGAGCCTGGGCCTGAGCCTGGGCCTGGGCCTGGGCCTGGGCCTGGGCCTGGGCCTGGGCCTGGGCCTGGGCCTGGGCCCTGGGCCTGGGCCTGGGCCTGGGCCTGGGCCTGGGCCTGGGCCTAGGCCTGGGCCTGAGCCTGGGCCTAGGCCTAGGCCAGGCCCTAGGCCCTGGGCCTGGGCCTAGGCCTGGGCCTGGGCCTAAGGCCTGGGCCTGGGCCTGGGCCTGGGCCTGGGCCTGGGCCCTGGGCCTGGGCCTGGGCCTGGGCCTGGGCCTGGGCCTGGGCCTGGGCCTGGGCCTGGGCCTGGGCCTGGGCCTGGGCCTGGGCCTGGGCCTGGGCCTGGGCCTAGGCCTGAGGCCTGGGCCTGGGCCTGGCCCTGGGCCTGGGCCTGGGCCTGGGCCTGGGCCTGGGCCTGGGCCTGGGCCTGGGCCTGGGCCTGGGCCTGGGCCCTGGGCCTGGGCCTAGGCCTGGGCCTGGCCTGGCCTGGGCCTGGGCCTGGGCCTGAGCCTAGGCCTAGGGCCTGGGCCTGGGCCTGGGCCTGGGCCTGGGCCTGGGCCTAGGCCTGGGCCTGGGCCTAGGCCTGGGCCTGGGCCTGGGCCTGGGCCTGGGCCTGGGCCCTAGGCCTAGGCCTGGGCCTGGGCCTGGGCCTGGGCCTGGGCCTGGGCCTGGGCCTAGGCCTGGCCCTGGGCCTGGGCCTGGGCCTGGGCCTGGGCCTGGGCCCTGGGCCTGGGCCTGGGCCTGGGCCTGGGCCTGGGCCTGGCCCTAGGCCTGGGCCCTAGGCCTAGGCCTGGGCCTGGCCCTGGGCCTGGGCCTGAGCCTGGGCCTAGGGCCTAGGCCTGAGCCTGGGCCTGGGCCTGGGCCTGGGCCTGGGCCTGGGCCTGGACCTGGGCCTGGGCCTGGCCTGGGCCTGGGCCTAGGGACCTGGGCCTGGGCCTGGGCCTGGGCCTGGGCCTGGGCCTGGGCCTGGGCCTGGGCCTGGGCCTGGGCCTGGGCCTGGGCCTGGGCCTGGGCCTGGGCCTGGGCCTGGGCCTGGGCCTAGGCCTGGGCCTGGGCCTGGGCCTGGGCCTGGGCCTGGGGCCTGGGCCTTTCCTGGGCCTGGGCCTAGGCCCTGGGCCTAGCCTGGGCCTGGGCCTGGAGGCCTGGGCCTGGGCCTGGGCCTGGGCCTGGGCCTGGGCCTGGGCCTGGGCCTGGGCCTGGGCCTGGGCCTGGGCCTGGGCCTGGGCCTGGGCCTGGGCCTGGGCCTGGGCCGCCTGGGCCTGGGCCTGGGCCTGGGCCCTGGGCCTGGGCCTGGGCCTGGGCCTGGGCCCTGGGCCTGGGCCTGGGCCTGGGCCTAGGCCTGGGCCTGGGCCTAGGCCTGGGCCTGGGCCTGGGCCTGGGCCTGGGCCTAGGCCTGGGCCTGGGCCTGGGCCTAGGCCTAGGCCTAGGCCTAGGCCTGGGCCTAGGCCTGGGCCTGGGCCTGGGCCTGGGCCCTGGGCCTGGGCCTGGGCCTGGTTTCTGGGCCTGGGCCTGGGCCTGGGCCTGGGCCCTGGGCCTGGGCCTGGGCCTGGGCCTGGGCCTGGGCCTGGGCCTGGGCCTGGGCCTGGGCCTGGGCCTGGGCCCTGGGCCCTGGGCTCCTGGGCCTGGGCCTGAGCCTGGGCCTGGGCCTGGGCCTAGGCCTGGGCCTGGGCCTGGGCCCTGGGCCTGGGCCTGGGCCTGAGCCTGGGCCTGGGCCTAGGCCTGGGCCTGGGCCTGGGCCTGGGCCTGGGCCTGAGCCTGGGCCTGGGCCTGGGCCTGGGCCTGGGCCTGGGCCTAGGCCTGGGCCTGGGCCTGGGCCTCGGGGCCTGGGCCTGGGCCTGGGCCCTGGGCCTGGGCCTGGGCCTGGGCCTAGGCCTGGGCCTGGGCCTGGGCCTGAGGCCTGGGCCTGGGCCTGGGCCTGGGCCTGGGCCTGGGCCTGAGCCTGGGCCTGGGCCTGGGCCTGGGCCTGGGCCTGGGCCTGGGCCTGGCCCTGGGCCTGGGCCTGGGCCTGGGCCTGGCCTGGGACTGGGCCTGGGCCTAGGCCTAGGCCTAGGGCCTGGGCCTGGGCCTGGGCCTGGGCCTGGGCCTGGGCCTGGGCCTGGGCCTGGGCCTGGGCCTGGGCCTGGAGCCTGGGCCTGAGCCTGGGCCTGGGCCTGGGCCTGGGCCTGGGCCTGGGCCTGGGCCTGGCCTAGGCCTGGCCCTGGGCCTGGGCCTGGGCCTGGGCCTGGGCCTGGGCCTGGGCCTGGGCCTGGGCCTGGGCCTGGGCCTGGGCCTGGGCCTGGGCCTGGCCTAGGCCTGGGCCTAGGCCTGGGCCTCCTGGGCCTGGGCCTGGGCCTGGGCCTGGGCCTGGGCCTGGGCCTGGGCCTGGGCCTAGGCCTGGGCCTGGGCCTGGGCCTGGGCCTGGGCCTGGGCCTGAGCCTGGGCCTGAGCCTGGGCCTGGGCCTAGGCCTGGGCCTGGGCCTGGGCCTGGGCCTGGGCCTGGGCCTGGGCCCTGGGCCTGGGCCTGGGCCTGGGCCTGGGCCTGGGCCTGGGCCCTGGGCCTGGGCCCTGGGCCCTGGGCCTGGGCCTGGGCCCTGGGCCTGGGCCTGGGCCTGGGCCTGGGCCTGGGCCCTGGGCCTGGGCCTGGGCCTGGGCCTGGGCCTGGGCCTGGGCCTGGGCCTAGGGCCTGGGCCCTGGGCCTAGGGGCCTGGGCCTGAGCTTGGGCCTGAGCCTGGGCCCTGGGCCTGGGCCTGGGCCTAGGCCTGGGCCTGGGCCTGGGCCTGGGCCTAGGCCTGGGCCTGGGCCTGGGCCTGGGCCTGGGCCTGGGCCTGGGCCTGGGCCTGGGCCCTAGGCCTGGGCCTGGGCCTGGGCCTGGGCCTGTCGGCCTGGGCCTAGGCCTAGGCCTAGGCCTGGGCCTGGGCCTGGGCCTGGCAGGCCTAGGCCTAGGCCTGGGCCTGGGCCTGGGCCTGGGCCTGGGCCTAGGCCTGGGCCTGGGCCTAGGCCTGGGCCTGGGCCTGGGCCTGGGCCTGGGCCTGGGCCTGGGCCTGGGGCCCTGGGCCTGGGCCTGGGCCCTGGGCCTGGGCCCTAGGGCCTGGGCCTGGGCCTGGGCCTGGGCCTGGGCCTGGGCCTGGGCCTAGGCCTGGGCCTGGGCCTGGGCCTGGGCCTCGGCCTAGGCCCTAGGCCTGGGCCTGGGCCTGGGCCTAGGCCTAGGCCTGGGCCTGGGCCTGGGCCTAGGCCTGGGCCTGGGCCCCTGGGCCTGGGCCTGGGCCTGGGCCTGGGCCTGGGCCTGGGCCTGGGCCTAGGCCTGGGCCTAGGCCTGGGCCTAGGCCTAGGCCTGGGCCTGGGCCTGGGCCTGGGCCTGGGCCTGGGCCTAGGCCTGGGCCTAGGCCTGGGCCTGGGCCTGGGCCTAGGCCTGGGCCTGGGCCTGGGCCTGGGCCTGGGCCTAGGCCTGGGCCTGGGCCTGGGCCTGGCCTAGGCCTGGGCCTGGGCCTGGGCCTGGGCCTGGGCCTGGGCCTGGGCCCTGGGGCCTGGGCCTGGGCCTGGGCCTGGGCCTGGGCCTGGGCCTAGGCTGGGCCTGGGCCTGGGCCTAGGCCTAGGCCTGGGCCTGGGCCTGGGCCTGGGCCTGGGCCTGGGCCTGGGCCTGGGCCTGGGCCTGAGCCTGGGGCCTGGGCCTGGGCCTGGGCCTGGCCTGGGCCTGGGCCTGGGAGGCCTAGGCCTGGGCCTGGGCCTAGGCCTGGGCCTGGGCCTGGGCCTAGGCCTGGGCCTGGGCCTAGGCCTGGGCCTGGGCCTGGGGCCTAGGCCTAGGCCCAGGCCTGGGCCTGGGCCTAGGCCTAGGCCTGGGGGCCTGGGCCTAGGCCTGGGCCTAGGCCTGGGCCTGGGCCTGGGCCTGGGCCTGGGCCTAGGCCTGGGCCTGGGCCTGGGCCTGGGCCTGGGCCTGGGCCTGGGCCGGGGCCTGGGCCTGGGCCTGGGCCTGGGCCTGGGCCTGGGCCTGGGCCTGGGCCTGGGCCTGGGCCTGGGCCTGGGCCTAGGCCTGGGCCCTGGGCCTGGGCCTGGGCCTGGGCCTGGGCCGGCCTGGGCCTGGGCCTGGGCCTGGGCCTGGGCCTGGGCCTGGGTGGGCCTGGGCCCTGGGCCTGGGCCTGGGCCCTGGGCCTGGGCCTGGGCCTGGGCCTGGGCCTGGGCCTGGGCCTGGGCCTGGGCCTGGGCCTGGGCCTGGGCCTGGGCCTGAGCCTAGGCCTGGGCCTGGCCCTGGGCCTAGGCCTGGGCCTGGGCCTGGGCCTAGGCCTGGGCCTGGGCCTAGGCCTGGGCCTGGGCCTGGGCCTGGGCCTGGGCCTGGGCCTGGGCCTGGGCCTGGGCCTGGGCCTGGGCCTGGGCCTGGGCCTGGGCCTGGGCCTGGGCCTGGGCCTGGGCCTAGGCCTGGGCCTGGGCCTGGGCCTGGGCCTGGGCCTAGGCCTGGGCCTGGGCCTGGGCCTGGGCCTGGGCCCTGAGGCCTGGGCCTGGGCCTGGGCCTGGGCCTGGGCCCTGGGCCTGGGCCTGGGCCTGGGCCTGGGCCTGGGCCTGGGCCTGGGCCTGGGCCTGGGCCTGGGCCCTGGGCCTGGGCCCTGGGCCTGGGCCTGGGCCTGGGCCTGGGCCTGGGCCTAGGGCCTGGGCCTGGGCCTGGGCCTGGAAGCCTGGGCCTGGGCCTGGGCCTGGGCCTGAGCCTGAGCCTGGGCCTGGGCCCTGGGCCTGGGCCTGGGCCTGGGCCCTGGGCCTGGGCCCTGGGCCTGGGCCTGGGCCCTGGGCCTGGGCCTGGGCCTGGGCCTGGGCCTAGGCCTGGGCCTGGGGCCTGGGCCTGGGCCTGGGCCTGAGGCCCTGGGCCTGGGCCTGGGCCTGGGCCTGGGCCTGGGCCTGGGCCTGGCCCTGGCCCTGGGCCTGGGCCTGGGCCTGGGCCTGGGCCTGGGCCTGGGCCTGGGCCTGGGCCCTGGGCCTGGGCCTGGGCCTGAGCCTGGGCCTGGGCCTAGGCCTGGGCCTAGGCCTGGGCCTGGGCCTAG
The DNA here is from genome assembly GCF_020921035.1 of Rhodamnia argentea. Classification (NCBI taxonomy): domain Eukaryota; kingdom Viridiplantae; phylum Streptophyta; class Magnoliopsida; order Myrtales; family Myrtaceae; genus Rhodamnia; species Rhodamnia argentea. Next base: position 13,596 of record NW_025955921.1, read on the forward strand.
GCCTAGGCCTGGGCCTGGGCCTGGGCCTGGGCCTGGGCCTAGGGCCTGGGCCCTAGGCCTGAGCCTGGGCCTGGGCCTGGGCCTGGGCCTGGGCCTGGGCCTGGGCCTGGGCCTGGGCCTGGGCCTGGGCCTGGGCCTGGGCCTGGGCCTGGGCCTGGGCCTAGGCCTGGGCCTGGGCCTGGGCCTGGGCCTGGGCCTAGGCCTGGGCCTGGGCCTAGGCCTAGGCCTGGGCCTAGGCCTGGGCCTAGGCCTAGGCCTGGGCCTGGGCCTGGGCCTGGGCCTGGGCCTGGGCCTGGGCCTGGGCCTGGGCCTGGGCCTGGGCCTGGGCCTGGGCCTAGGCCTGGGCCTGGGCCTGGGCCTGGGCCTGGGCCTGGGCCTGGGCCTGAGCCCTGGGCCCTGGGCCTGGGCCTGGGCCTGGGCCTGGGCCTGGGCCCTGGGCCTGGGCCTGGGCCCTGGGCCTGGGCCTGGGCCTGGGCCCAAGCCTGGGCCTGGGCCCTGGGCCTGGGCCTGGGCCTGGGCCTGGGCCTAGGCCTGGGCCTGGGCCTGGGCCTGGGCCTGGGCCTGGGCCTGGGCCTGGGCCTGGGCCTGGGCCTGGGCCTGGGCCTGGGCCTGGGCCTGGGCCTGGGCCTGGGCCTGGGCCTGGGCCTAGGCCTAGGCCTAAGCCCTGGGCCTGGGCCTGGGCCAGGCCTGGGCCTGGGCCTGGGCCTGGGCCTGGGCCTGGGCCTGGGCCTGGGCCTGGGCCTGGGCCTGGGCCTGGGCCTGGGCCCTGGGGCCTGGGCCTGGGCCTGGGCCTGGGCCTAGGCCTGAGGCCTAGGCCTGGGCCTAGGCCTGGGCCTGGGCCTAGGCCTGGGCCCTGGGCCTGGGCCTGGGCCTGGGCCTGGGCCTGGGCCTGGGCCTGGGCCTGGGCCTGGGCCTGGGCCCTGGGCCTGAGCCTGGGCCTGGGCCTGGGCCTGGGCCTGGGCCTGGGCCTGGGCCCTGGGGGCCTAGGCCTGGGCCTGGGCCTGGGCCTGGGCCTGGGCCTGGGCCTGGGCCTGGGCCTAGGCCTAGGCCAGGCCTGGGCCTGGGCCTAGGCCTGGGCCTGGGCCTGGGCCCTGGGCCTGGGCCTGGGCCTGGGCCTGGGCCTGGGCCTGGGCCTGGGCCTGGGCCTGCCTGGGCCTGGGCCTGGGGCCTAGGCCTGGGCCTGGCCTGGGCCTGGGCCTGGGCCTAGGCCTGGGCCCCTGGGCCTGGGCCTGGGCCTAGGCCTGGGCCTGGGCCTGGGCCTAGGCCTGGGCCTGAGCCTAGGCCTGGGCCTAGGGCCTGGGCCTGGGCCCTGGGCCTGGGCCTGGGCCTGGGCCTGGGCCTGGGCCTGGGCCTGGGCCTGGGCCTGGGCCTGGGCCTGGGCCTGGGCCTGGGCCTGGGCCTGGGCCTGGGCCTGGGCCTGGGCCTGGGCCTGGGCCTGGGCCTGGGCCCTGGGCCTGGGCCTGGGCTGGGGCCTGGCCCTAGGCCTAGGCCTGGGCCTGGGCCAGGCCCTGGGCCTGGGCCTGGGCCTAGGCCTGGGCCTAGGCCTGGGCCTGGGCCTAGGCCTGGGCCCTGGGCCTGGGCCTGGGCCTGGGCCTGGGCCTGGGCCTGGGCCTGGGCCTGGGCCTGGGCCTGGGCCACTGGGCCTGGGCCTGGGCCTGGGCCTGGGCCTGAGGCCTGGGCCTGGGCCTGGGCCTGGGCCTGGGCCTGGGCCTGGGCCTGGCCTAGGCCTGGGCCTGGCCTGGGCCTTGGGCCTGGGCCTGGGCCTGGGCCTAGGCCCTGGGCCTGGGCCTGGGCCTGGGCCTGGGCCTGGGCCTGGGCCTGGCCCTGGGCCTGGGCCTGGGCCTGGGCCTGGGCCTGGGCCTGGGCCCTGGGCCTGGGCCCCCGGGGCTTTGGCCTGGGTGTGGTTCCCTGGGCCTGGGCCTGGGCCTGGGCCCTGGGCCTGGGCCTGGGCCTGGGCCTGGGCCTGGTCCTGGGCCTGGGCCTAGGCCTGGGCCTGGGCCCTGGGCCTGGGCCTGGGCCTGGGCCTAGGCCTGGGCCTGGGCCTGGGCCTGGGCCTAGGCCTGGGCCTGGGCCTGGGCCTGGGCCTGGGCCTGGGCCTGGGCCTGGGCCGGCCTGGGCCTGGGGCCTGGGCCTGGGCCTGGGCCTAGGCCTGGGCCATGGGCCTGGGCCTAGGCCAGGCCTGGGCCGGGCCTGGGCCTGAGCCCTAGGCCTAGGCCTAGGCCTAGACCCTAGGCCTGGGCCTAGGCCTGGCCCTGGGCCTGGGCCATGGGCCAAGCCCCAGGCCCCCCTGACCCCAGGCCCCAGGCCTAAGCCCTGGGCCTAGGCCTCGGCCTGGGCCTAAACCCCCAAACCCTAAACTCCAAACCCCAAATCCTAAACCCTGAAACCCCAAACCCTAGATAATTTGACAATGGGGATGGTAGTGAGGGTAATGGCTGAAGGTGGCATTTCTCATGGGCTTATGATACAACTCAGAGCCTAGTCAGACTATAGTTAATTAAATGGGTAATTTACTAAAGGCCTTTCAGAATTATAAGAGCTAAAATGGGCTGATTTGAAGTTGAATTAAGGATCAAACGCATCATGGAATTCGTCCTGCCCTTATTAATGCCTTAGTTGAATTTTACGATCAAAGCGTGGGCTCGTGTCACATTCTCGTGGTTAATTAAATCTTTTTTTAAATAATGGAAATTTAAATGAAAGCCTTATTTAAATAATTAAGCCTTAATGGATTAAAATGGGCTCGAAAATAGGTCCGATTAGCTTCAATAAATTCAGCGCACCCTCACGTGCATGGTCGAAATTTTCGGACTCGGTCAGGTCTAATCATCTATCAAATTAAGCTCAATTGACTCATGTCTAGGTTGGATGCAATCATATGCACATCTGACAAAAAATAAACATGCAATGCATGAGAAATTCATTTTTGGTGAGAACTATGACTAGTTCTCATTTTATGTTTGAAATGAATAATTTAATAAAAATCAAAATTTAGGTGTCAGCCTTCATATGTAGAGGTCCAACCATTCTCATCAAAAAATTCCTTTAAGCGCAAGATGATCGACCAAGCATTGTCCATGCTTTCATACTTCTTACGAAATTTATTATTTATCGAAGCTAGTATATATAACCTAACCTTTAAGTCGTCATCATGCCACTTATCATAAGTGACACGTTCCTTAGGAAAAGAGGATGTCATCTTTTCATCAAGCACATATCTGAATTGCGAACAATTCTCAAATTCCTCAGTTAGTCGAGGAAATAGGATCCGATCAAATAATTCTTGTCAAGTATCAAGCAAGTGGGTTTGTGTTCACCATTTTTCATATTAACAAATATTTCTAGAGAAAATTAAATTATTTAGTCGTTGTCTTTCAAAGTAACTAAGGATTGGCTCTGATACCACTATTGCATTTTCTCGATGTGGAACTGTGCCGCACAATGTCCGAGTAAAACTTAAAACGTAATAAACGTAGTAGAAAAAAACACAAAACTAGTACGCGTATCTCCAAAGGTGTTGGTCATGCATTTCAATCAAAAATCATAACTTTAAACGAAGGAGGTTTAGGGAATACGGCTTGAAGCATCCTTGAAGCGACTTGGTTTAGATGTTCTTCAAGTCCCACAAGTGTTAGACCTTTGGTTCGGATACACCACCAATCGCACAATGAAGGGAAAGACAAAACTCGCGAATCCCCTCCTTTGATTGTACTAGCAATCTCGCGGATATAAGACTTCGCACTCTTGATTTTTTTGTCATAAGAACGACAATGAAGAAAATAATTTAGTATTCTCAACTCTTAATTACACGCACAAAGGCACACCCTTACTTTTGATTTCAAAAAACTAACGCCCAAGAAGAAAATATTTCCGAAGAACTATATCTTCTTGACGTCTCTTCTTCTATTTATAGGCGGCATGGGGGATTAGACTTGCTGACTTGTTGGCTGCAACGCTAACTGCTTAGTCAGTGCGTCGCTGACCAACGTGGTCCGCCATGCTCTATCCGGATGGATCGGGTACATTCATGTGTCTATTTCAAGAGTATTTGCGCATCATATGCACATATGTTCTTGACCAAAAATAAGAATTAAATCAAATCTTATTTAATTTAATTTTAGTTCGATTAATTCAATAGT
>NW_025955922.1:0-16921 GCF_020921035.1 Rhodamnia argentea
AATTGCTTTGGTTTGGCCTTGATCTGCTGGATTGAACTTTGAATCGATGCTCTGTGCGAAGTTCATAACTCGAGATTAGCTCGGTGAAATCGTTCGATTTTTGAATATGTTAATATAGAAGTTAGGCTGAGTCGATCGGCGTTGGTTTTGCGCCGATCCGGCGAGATCTCACCGTTGGATCTCGCCGGATCATTTCTGACCGTCCGTTAGTTCTCGTTGCAAGGAAGAAGATGATGTCGACGTGTCTTGGTCAACGAGTCGGCGTCCTAGGTGTCGTCATTTGGTTGGACCAGCTCACGTCCGAGTCGGCTCGGCCGTTGGCGCGAGCGAGCCGACTCGGATCCGATCGGACGGCTGAGATAAATCGAGGAGTTTGATTCTCGGCCGTCGGATACGCTTTTTTAATTTCGGATATTAGATATATTAGATGAATAATCCAATAAATCCAAACGGTGACGTTTTATATTAGGCAATGCGGCGTCGTTTTAGCGTTAGATGGAATGAACGGCTGAGATAGAGTTTAGATTAGATCGTGACCGTCCGTGCTCTTAATTGAAGCTACGTCGTTTTAGTCTAGGTAGAATGAACGGTCTAGATTAGATTTGAGAGCGGATCGTGGCCGTTTATTTATTGAACAATACGATGTCGTTTTGTTTAATAGTGAGTCGACGGTTGAGATCGTGTCCGAATGTGTGATCGTGGCCGTCCATCTTTTGACCGATGCGGCGTCGTTTCTTTTAATAGAGGACCGACGGTCGAGATTGATCTGGAAGTTGATCTCGGCCGTCAGTCCATTTTCTTTTATTTCGAATATTAGAAATTAATATTAGAAAATAAAAAAAAAACAAATAGGAAAGTGTACACGGTGCCGTTTTGGTGTCGCGGGCGAGTTCGAATCGGTCGGACCGGGTTGACCGACCGTTGACCGGTTTGACCCCGTCCGGTTTGTTAATAAAAAATAATAAAAAATAAAAAGAAAATTTCCAAAAATCCAAAAAAAATTGTAAAAATACTTAGAAAATTCATAAAAATTCCCGATTTTCATAAAAAATTTCTAAAAATTTGTAGATCGATTCGGGACTCATAAAGTCTCGGATCGAAAATTTTTGAGACTTCGAGGGTTGATTAATTTCGATCCGGAAAATTCCAAATATTTTTAGAAAATAAATGAAAATTCCAAAAAATAGAAAAAATTAGAAAAATTCCATAAAATCACAAAAAAATAGGAAATGGCCACATTCAACTGGCCCGACCCTAATTTTGTGATTTTTGGGTCCTGAACTCCCAAAAATGACCATTCTACCCTTCCGGGCCTTCCGCCCCAAATTTTTACCAAATCACCCCGATACCCAAAATTGATTTTTGTGTGGGCCGATAGGGCCATTTTAGACATATTGAACTTTGATTGATTGATTTGATCGATTGTAATGATTTTGATTGCGTACTAATTCCTCTGATTGTGATTGATTAGGATAGAAAATTCCCATCTGCATGAATACTCAGATTTCTTTTAGGACCTACCTCATCCGATATCGCATCCGCACGAAATCTTAGGTTAGAAAAACAATCAACATCGAGTACCGAAAAGGGCGTCAAATATGAAACTTGGCGTAACCAAATCCCCGGACCCAAAAATCTCTGGTTTTCGCGGAACCGAACGGTTTCTCCCGACCGCCCGGTAAGGTTTTCCGATCGTACCTTCCAATAAATCGATCGGTGGCGACTCCGAATTGCATGTACATCTCGCACATGCCACACGACCACACAAGGTCAAATTTCGATATTTGAAAAATTTTACCCGACATCGCGATTCGAGTAATGGGTCTTGGGAGAGACTCGCGATCCCCCATATATATATATTCCTATAAAAAGGAGGGGATCGGCTCGTTAGCCCTATTCCACCCCGGGAAATTGAGGGAAGGAAATTTCCGGGAGGGTCGCGACAAGAAGAAGTGCTCCGATAAATCCTCCCGGCTCGGGACCCGGTCTAGGTCAATTAACCGAAACCATGCTAATGCGGGGCCCGTTAAACTATGTCCGAAATTCCGGATCAATGTTTCATCATCTTCATGGTGGCCAATCATTTGGCGGAGATAATATGAGATATGCGCCGGAGGACACCCGGCGCCATTATACTTCGTGCGGAAGGTCACTCTCGGGTTCGCACCTTGAGGCGGGACGTTTCTTGCTTGAGTAAGTGGCGTAATCGGCTCCTTCAACTCATCCATTTTCCTCGACACGTCATCTCCTTGCTCTTGCAGTAGAACGATCTTTCGATTCTGTGTCTCCATGGTCATTGTATCTCCGTAATCTGCACGCTTTCTTCTATCCCATAGTATTCCTTTTAGTCGTCAATTGCGATAAATCTGCTACCATAGTTGTTAAATGACGCATGTGCGTCTCCAGATTAGAAAGTTGCATATCGACCTCTCGATTCTCCTGTTCATTCCGAGGAGCCGCTTGGTCCTTAACTTCATCGATCATTCCCACAAATTCATCACTTGCGGGGTCATCCATTCCACCCCACCCATCGGGGACTACATCTCCAGAGTCAACAAAGAAACTCGGGGGCGCCGAATATAGCACTTTAAAGTTGTACCCACCACTATCTTCCCCTAGGTTATCAACTATTTCGCCCCTCTCTAGGGCTTTCTGCAAAAATCTTCTATCGCCTCGGCGGGCCTTATCCGGACGGACTTCATATTCGTCTATGTCTTCAATTTCTTGACCATCTTTGATGCTCATCAAATATCCTGAGGGTATTTTTAAAACAGCTCCCCTCGTAGGTTTCATTGCGAACTCCTCGGACAGCATGTCTACCGCCACGTAGGTCCCCTTGAAAGCGACATTTTCCATTCTTCCTATGACGCCCAAGCTAATCAATTTTTCCAAGCAAGCCTCTTTTTGCTCCCGGGAAATACTCTCTCCTTCCGGGTATTGCGAGGCCAATGTCAAGATATCCCGCATTTTACTCATGTCCACTATGAATTCCAGAACCTCATCCTCTTCACCTCCAAAAATCGCGTTTACTTCGCGATGCTCGGGTAGCGGGTTTCGCTGCACATTTGGTTCAGCTTTATCAAACTCTAGAACTTTTCCGTCGATCAATGCTTGCACCTTGAACTTCAAAGCGAGACAGGTTGTCCGCGTTATGCCCCCTTTCTCCCATATGGTATACGACGTCCGGGTCTCATCATACCCGGAAATCTTGGCGGGTGAGCTCTAGGTGGCTCTTTTTGCAACTAAGCGATTTTCCAATAGCATGGGTAACAATTTGGATAAGGGTCGGGGTAGTGGGGTAAAAACAACTGGGTTCTTTTTTCTGAATTCCGGTGGTTTGGAAGTAGTCCGGGGAGGACGTTCCTTGGGTAGGAATTGAAGGCGAGAAATTTCCGGGCTTTGGCGGGTTAGGGACAAAGGCTACTTCTCCGGTTTGCTCCCTAATATCCCTTCTCAAAGGGTATTGGCGTTTGAAAGGCGCCTCGGGTATCTTCTTCTCTCTTAATGCCCACTCGTGGCGTTCTGCCACCTTGATTAGGTGCGCAAATGTCTGACACCCAGAGGTGTTCGGTTTGTCGAAAAATTCAAATGGAAGGGCCTTGAGAAACAGATCTATTAGTTCTTCTTAGGGACGGGTGGCTTTACCCGCACGGCCCGGTGCTCTCCATCTCCGGGCGTAGGCGCGAACGGCCTCGCTCTTTCCTTTTACGGTCCTTAAAAGGTCCTCTCTAGTTAGGGCGGTCAAAGTGTTAAATTTGTATTGCCGAAGGAACTCGTCTGCCCGTTTATCCCAATCGGCGAGCTTCTCCGGCTCCAATTCAATGAACCACGCCAGGGCTACCCCGGATAGGCTTTCCTGGAATGTGTTAACCAGTAGTGGAATGTTGTCGGAGAACTGCGACATTCGGCGCAAGTAATACTTCAAGTGCGCCTTGGGACACCCGGTCCCATTATATCTTCTTACAAAGTCCGGTTCCTTGTAATCAGCGGGAACCTCTATCTTTTCGAACGGTGCAACCTTGTCGAATCTCGAGAGCTCATAACCTTGACTCGCCAAACACTCTTCGATCTTAGCGAGCCTCTTAATTTCCTCTTCCATTTTGAGGACTTGCTTCTCCTTTTTCTCCAGGTCAATCACAATGGGAGGATCCTTAGGCGGTCTTTCCGGATTCAGAGTTGGATTGGCGGCGGGCGCCGGATTAGCATTTGCTCCATCGGATGGCCCCGCAGAGCTTGAGAATTAGGGTCAACGGGGTATCTCCCCGGCTTGCAATCATCATTGCCTTCATCTCCGCCACCATTGTGGCGATCACATTCATTTGATTCTCCGGATTACCCACACGAGGTGCGAGCTCTTCTTGTTCCATCCTTAACTTGCGCGTTTTGCTACGAGTCCTCGTATTTATCGCTCACATGTTTTCGGGATATCAAATCAGTATGGGAAATATTAAAGGATTGGAGACATTGATCCGTGGTAATTGACTTTTCTATATGTATGCATGAAATGCTCATAAAAGAAATAGTATGTATTTATTACAAACCAAATTGTTCAAAAGTATCTAAAAGATAACAAATATGTAAAATCTAAATGGGGGAATGGATCTATCCAAGTCGGGGACGCTTCCACTCTTCTTGCTCTTCGATCCATCGGAATCCCACAAGTATGGGTCTTCTCCTTCTTCGACATCCACTTGCTCCGGATCCTCGGGAATGTATGGTTCTACTCCCGGTACATATGGTACTATGTACTCCGGCTCATATGACTCCACTTCTTCAATCCGAGGAGATACGCACTCGGGTACATATGGCTCTACCATTGATTGGCGATACTCCTTAAACTTCTTGATATACTCCTTGGAAGCTCTATGAATGTTCATCTCATTATCCAAATAATCCGGCCACTCAACTTGTTGCAACGGGGAGTTCTTCAAAGCATGAAGGATAAGCTTGATCCGAGCCCGATACAACTCCTTTGTTTCCTTAGTGAGCTTTCCTCGTGTCATATCAAATGAGAAAATCCCGGGACAAACATCCGGTGGTATCTCTTGTAGAACTCCAAATTGCCTCACCACTCGAATGGGGTAATACGCCACAGCGCCGGTACATCCCAATAAGGGAATAGGGTTATCTTCAATACCCGAAATGCGAGCTTCTACGATCTTGGGCCAAGTCAAACGCCATCTAATATGCTCGGGTTTCAAATTGTCCAATAGCTCAACCCACTTTTTGAATGAGTATTTGGGTACAAGGGATTGACACTTAAGGAAGGATCTAAGGGGGTGAACGTGCTCGGTGATCTCATAACACCCCACCCGGAGTTGGAAAGTCTTTATATGAGAGGTGAACCACAAGCGGAGTAATCCGCTAGACGCTTGGAAAACGGCCTTTTTTGAAGACTTGGAACGATTCGGGGAGAGAAAAGTCTCGGCTAAGATCATGTACGAATAATCCCAGCGACAACACGCTTGTCGGCTATATGGGTTATGGAGGGGTCAAAAGTAGTTCTAGAAGTCGGGAATAGAACGAATGCAAAGAAAGCCAAGATAAACACCTTTCCCGATTTATGACCGGTTTCGGTGGGTAGAGAGGAATAGTTATCGAAAAGGAACGAGAATGTGAATTTGTTGGAATTGGATTTGCAAACTTTTTCAATTTCAGAAGTTTTAAGGCGAAGGAAACTCGATAACGAACGAGTGGAGTCCATGTCCAAAGGGGGTTGAGCTATACGTTCTTCAAATTTGGCCCCGATAATAGCGGTATACTCCTCAAGCGTAGGGGTCAATTCCAATCCTCGAAAGTTGAATGTCATTGTTCGCGCGTCCCATGCCTTGGCTAGTGCTTGAATGAGCGCCGGTTGGTATTCCACTTTGATCAAATCTACAAGTCGTCCCAAACGTCCTTCCACATAGGCTTTGTTGACGATGTCGAGGCGATCCCACCATATAGCGAGTTCCTTGCGCGGTATTGGGATGATTTTGATGTCTCCATTCCCCATGATCTAAAAATGCAAAAAATGATGATCCTAAAGTCAATTACCACAGTTTAATATGCATATGTATGTAATGTGATGCAAATGCGCTAACCAAATTCCATGTCATCTTTTGGTAACATGAGGGTCAACTACTCCCACTTGACCCAAATAAGCCAAATAGGGTAATTATGGACCAAATCTCACCCAAAGATGGCATGTAATTTGATTAGGATCGTTTAAGCGTAATCGGGGTAAAAAGTCGTTCACAAATTGACAACTCATGAAATTTACAAGTCTAATACAATAAAGTCAAAAAAGATAGAACATGATAATATCTAGAGATGTTCGGACAATAAATGTCGATGAAAGTACATAATAGACTCAAAATATAATGAAACCTAGAAAATGCCCCAAAGTCGTACTAATCTAGACAGTGGGAATGGTATCCTCATCCGATGAAATCTCTACTATCTCGGGAAGTTTGATATCTTCTTCACCATCGGAGGATATGGTGATGATTTCCTTCTTCTTGATCGAGGAGTGTTTTGGGGCCGTCTTGGTCGCACGTGGCTTTCTTGCCAACTTCATGTATAACTCCCGCGATTCTTTCTTTCTCGCTCGAGTTCCAAATATCGTCCACATCGGGTATAATCGCAACTCTCGCTACGGATGCGGTTTCATCCGTTGAGCTCTCGTCCGTGAACAAATCCGAAAATTCGGAATGAAGCGGGTACTCGGTCCTCGCGTCGAATGGTCCTCCGCTCCCATGTGAATACATCGGGTACAACAACACGACTTTGGGGCGCCATCTATCCTAAAAAGGAAAATTTGACTTTCAACCCCGATCACTTAAACGATCTTACAAATTGTGATGATATGTAATGAAAATGCATGATATGCAAAATTTAAATTTACAAGTTCAAAATAAAAAGGGTAGAAAGCCTTACCAACCGATGTTACTCTCTTTTTGGTTTTTGGTTTTAGGTATACCAACCATCCATTTCACATGCGCATGAGACAGGTGAGGTTTAACTCGAAAGAAATCAAAAAGGCTCGGGTATGGACCTAAAAAGGCTCCCGCTATACAAATCGAGGGCCGCCCACAAGCGCAATCAAACAACAAGTGGGTAGGACCATCAATCTTACATAGCGAGCGGGATCAAATATGGTCAACCCAAGTGCAATCAAACACAAGAGCTTCGCATACCGATCCCTATCTATGGCGACCTAAGAGGTGATTTCGCGGCTCGGGTTTAGGCGCTTGTGTGTGCAGTGTCATGATCCTCGAAATATGCAAGACATGCACCACAATTTATATTCAAAACACCGCTTCAAAATTTGCATAAATAAACAAACAATCCAAAACTCCATATCCGCATCAAAAATGGTTAGCACGCACGCCACCCCTTATAACTCCCATCCGCATCAACATTTAACACTTTTTTGTTAGTGGACGTACCTCATCTTCAAGAGCATACGTAGAAAACGAGGTTAGAAAACAATCAGCATTTTTATCGGCTTAAATCCTCTTAAAGACATCCCCGGTGGAGTCGCCGATGTCGCGACCCTCCCGGAAATTTCTTTTCCGGGGTGGAATAGGGCTAACGAGCCGATCCCTCCTTTTATAGACATATATATGGGGGGATCGCGAGTCTCTCCCAAGACCCATTACTCGAATCGCGATGTCGGGTAAAATTTATCAAATATCGAAATTGACCTTGTGTGGTCGGGTGGCATGTGCGAGGTGTACATGCAATTCGGAGTCGCCACCGATCGATTTATTGGAAGGTACGATCGGAAAACCTTACCGAGCGGTCGGGAGAAACCGTTCGGTTCCGCGAAAACCGGAGATTTTGGGTCCGGGGGACTTGGTTACGCCAAGTTTCAAATTTGACGCCCTTTTCGGTTACCGATGTTGATTGTTTTTCTAACCTAAGATTTCATGCGGATACGATATCGGATGAGGTAGGTCCTAAAAAAATCGAGTATTCATGCGGATGGGAATTTTCTATCCTAATCAATCACAATCGAGGAATTAATGCGCAATCAAAATCATTACAAGCAATCAAATCAATCAATCAAGGTTTGATATGTCTAAAATGGCCCTATCGGCCCACACAAAAATCAATTTTGGGTATCGGGGTGATTTGGTAAAAATTTGGGGCGGAAGGCCCGGAAGGGTAGAATGGTCATTTTTGGGAGTTCGGGACCCAAAAATCACAAAATTAGGGTCGGGCCAGTTGAATGTGGCCATTTCCCATTTTTTGTGATTTTATGGAATTTTTCTAATTTTTTCTATTTTTTGGAATTTTCATTTATTTTTCAAAAATATTGGAAATTTTCCGGATCGAAATTAATCAACCCTCGTAGTCTCAAAAATTTTCGATCCAGACTTTATGAGTCCCGAATCGATCTACAAATTTTTAGAAATTTTTTTATGAAAATCTGGGAATTTTTATGAATTTTCTAAGTATTTTTACAATTTTTTGGATTTTTTGGAAATTTCTTTTTATTTTTATATTATTTTTATTACTAAACCGGACCGGGTCAACCCGGTCAACGACCGGTCAACCCGGTCCGACCGCCTCGGACTCGCCCGCAATACCTAAAACGACAACGTACGTATATACCTATTTATTTGATTTTTTCATGAATTTCTAAACCTAATTTCTAATATTCGAATATAAAAGAAAATAACGGACGGTTGAGATCAACTTCGAAGATTAATCTCGACCGTCCGTGAGTCTCAAAGCAAAACGACGCCGTGTCTACTCCTCGCCCACAAAACGACGCCGTATTTCAATTTCAAATGAACGGCCAAGATTAAGTCTTTGGATTCCATCTCGGCCCATCAACTCGCTTAGGCTAAAACGACAAACGTATTGAACATTTAACAGACGGCCACGATCGATCCCCGAACTAATCCTAGCCGTCGCCTCGTCTAGCTATAAAACGACGACACTTTATTTAAAAACCTTGAACGGTCACGATTGGCTCTAGATTCGATTCGAGCCGTTCGTCCGCCTACGACTCAAAAACGACGTCGCATCCTTTAATATCGCGAACGGTCACGATTAAACTTGGACTCGATCCCCACCGTTCATCACGTCCCGAACCAAAACGACGCCGCCCGGACTCTAATCAAACGGCACCGTTTCATTTATTTTCTATTTTCTTCCTAATATACCAATATCTAGAAAATATAAAAATTAGATCTAACGGTCCGAAATTAAACCTACCTAATTTTCACCACCGTTAGATCAAAGCCGATCGGGATTGTTCGCGCCAACGACCAAGCCACCTCAGCATGAACCGGACCTATCACCGAATGACACCTAGGACGCTGACTTGTTGACCATGACATGTCGGCTTCTTCTTCAACCTAGCGACGACACGGAATGGACGGCCGAGAACGCTCCGGCGAGATCTAACGGCGAGATCTCGCCGGAATGACGCGAGACCAACACCGGACGACTCGCTCGGACTTCCGAGATCAACATATCCAAAGATTAAGTGATTGTATCCACGGAATCAACATATATCAAGCTCACACAGTGCTGAGATCGCATGGTTCAATCAAGCAAAAAAAGAGCATTACAGTTCAATTCCTTCACACAGAAGCTCGAAGATGAGTTGAGGAAACTTACCTCGAGTCCCGATCGGACTCGCGAAGGCTGGAGAGGTCTGGCCGGCGTTCGGCCGGACCGCGATGATTGGAGGTTTCGACTCGGGATGTTCGAGCAAGATTGATGCAAAAACCAGATACGAGCATGGTCGGTGAGGCTCGGGCATCAAAAGGCACACAACAATTTCACGAATCATGCTTAGGATGTGAGGATGCCATGATTACACAAGAGCGAGATAGGAAGATTAACTCACCGATTCTGGAGCTCGCAACTTGACCGAGCTGTCGCGATCGAATCCTGGAGCCTAAACGAAGCTTACGGACGTGATTTCAAGTCTTGATTCGCTCTGGATTGGCCTCACCAAGAGCTCACGGTCGAGCTCGAGTTCTCAACCGAGCGAGCGGGAGAACGAGCTCTCTCTCGTTTTCTCTCTCTCTCTCTAGCTCTATCAACAACTTGCGAGCAGAATGAGCCCCCTCTTGCTTCGCGAATGTTCTTGGCCTTTTATACTGGATTTTCGAAATTTGGCGCGTCTCGGGTGTGAGCTAGCAGGGACGTATTCACGTGCAAAGGGACTGCGATTGAATGTCTAGACACAAAATGTGCAAAAATTGCAAATAAAAAGATTCAATTTGTATTTTTTATACAAATTCAACCCTAGGTATTGTGAAGAAACACCTAAAATTGAACTCAATTTTCAAATTTTGTTGAGGTCAATATGAAAAGGGAATTAAAATAGAGATATTGGACATTTTTATGTATTTTTGTGACCCCAAAAAATATTTTTTATGAATTTTCAAGTATTTTCCTATTTTCCTAAAATATTAAAAAATGCGAAAAATATGAAAAATTATTTTTTGTTCCAAATTGGTTCCTTAATCTTGGCCAAGGCTTCCAATGTTGATTTTATAATTTTTTGATTTTTTGTGAATTTTTAATGAATTTTGGAAAATAAAACTAAAGGAAAACCGACTAAAAATTCAGGTGTCAACACATATGTACCCGAGTTCGTATCTCCTCGGATTGAAGAAGTAGAGTCATATGAGCCAGAATATATAGTACCCTACGTACCGGGAGTAGAGCCGTACATTCCCGAAGATCCAGAGCAGTGGATGTCGGAGGAAGGAGAAGACCCATACTAGTGGGATTCCGACGGATCAGAAGAGCAAGAAGAGTGGAAGCGTCCCCGACTTGGATAGATCCATTGCCCCATTTAGATTTTACATATTTGTTATCTTTTAGATACTTTTGAACAATTTGGTTTGTAATAAATACATACTATTTCTTTTATGAGCATTTCATGCATGCATATAGAAAAGTCAATTACCACGGATCAATGTCTCCAATCCTTTAATATTTCCCATACGATTTGATATCCACGAAAACAGGTGAGCGATAAATACGAGGACTCGTAGCAAAACGCGCAAGTTAAGGATGGAACAAGAAGAGCTCGCACCTCGTGTGGGTAATCCGGAGAATCAAATGAATGTGATCGCCACAATGGTGGCGGAGATGAAGGCAATGATGATTGCAAGCCAGGGGAGATACCCCGTTGACCCTAATTCTCAAGCTCTGTGGGCCATCCGATGGAGCAAACGCTAATCCGGCGCCCGCCGCTAATCCAACTACGAATCCGGAGAGACCGCCTAAAGATCCTTCCATTGTGATTGATCTAGAGAAAAAGGAGAAGCAAGTCCTCAAAATGGAAGAGGAAATTAAGAGGCTCGCTAAGATCGAAGAGTGTTTGGCGAGTCGGGGTTATGAACTCTCGAGATTCGACAAGGTTACACCGTTCGAAAAGATACGAGTTCCTGCCGATTACAAGGAACCGGACTTTGTAAGAAGATATAATGGGACCGGGTGTCCCAAGGCGCACTTGAAGTATTATCTTCGCCGAATGTCGTAATTCTCGGACAACATCCCACTCTTGGTTAACACCTTCCAGGAAAGCCTATCGGGGACAGCCTCGGCGTGGTTCATTGAATTAGAGCGGGAGAGGCTCGCCGATTGGGATAAACTGGCAAACGAGTTCCTTCGGCAATACAAGTTTAACACTTTGACCGCCCTAACTAGAGAGGACCTTTTAAGGACCGTAAAAGGAAAGAGCGAGGCCGTTCGCGCCTACGCCCAGAGATGGAGAGCACCGGCCGTGCGCGGGTAAAGCCGCCCGTCCCGGAAGAAGAACTTATAGACCTTTTTCTCAAGGCCCTTCCATTTGATTTTTTCGACAAACCGAACACTTCTGGGTGTCGGACATTTGCGCACCCGATCAAGGTGGCAGGGCGCCACGAGTGGGCATTAAGAGAAAAGAAGATACCCGAGACGCCTTTCAAACGCCAATACCCTTTGAGAAGGGATATTAGGGAGCAAACCGGAGAAGTAGCTTTTGTCCCTAATCCGCCAAAACCCAGAAATTTCTCACCTTCAATTCCTACCCAAGGAACGTCCTCTTGGACCGCTTCCAAACCACCGGAATTCGGAAAGAAGAACCCAGTTATTTTCACCCCACTACCCCGACCCTTATCCAAATTGTTACCCATGCTTTTGGAGAATCGTTTAGTTGCAAAAGAGCCACCTCGAGCTCACCCGCCAAAATTTCCCGGGTATGATGAGACCCAGACGTGCGTATACCATATGGGAGAAAGGGGGCATAACGCGGACAACCTGTCTCGCTCGAAGTTCAAGGTGCAAGCATTGATCGACGGAAAAGTTCTGGAGTTTGATAAAGCCGAACCGAATGTGCAGCGAGAACCCGCTACACGAGCATCGCGAGGTGAACGCGATCTTTGGAGATGAAGAGGAGGAGGTTCTGGAGTTCATAGTGAATATGGATAAAATGCGGGATATCTTGACATTGGCCTCGCAATACCCGGAAGGAGAGAGTATTTCCGGGAGCAAAAAGAGGCTTGCTTGGAAAAATTGATTAGCTTGGGCGTCATAGGAAGAATGGAAAATGTCGCTTTCAAGGGGACCTACGTGGCGGTAGACATGCTTTGTCGAGGAGTTCGCAATGAAACCTACGAGGGGAGCTCTTTTGAAAATACCCTCGGGATATTTGATGAGCATCAAAGATGGTCAAGAAATTGAAGAGATAGACGAATATGAGATCCGTCCGGGACAAAGCACGCCGAGGCGATAGAAGATTTTTGTGAAAGCCCTAGAGAGGGGCGAAATAGTTGATAACCTGGGGGGAAGATAGTGGGGGTTACAACTTTAAAGTGTTGTATTCGGCACCCCCAAGCTTTTTTGTCAATTCTGGAGATGTAGTCCCCGATGGGTGGGGTGGAATGGATGACCCCACAAGTGACGAATTTGTGGGAACGATCGATGAAGTTAAGGACCAAGCGGCTCCTCGGGATGAACAGAAGAACCAAGAGGTTGATATGCGACTTTCTAATCTGGAAACACATATACGTCATTTGACGACTATGGTAGCAGAATTATCGCAATTAATGGCCAGGAACAACACCACAAGAATAGAAGAGAATATGCAGATTCTGGAGATACGGCGGACCATGGAGACACAGAATCGAAAGATCACTCTACTGCAAGAGCAAGGAGGTGACGTGTCGAGGAAAATGGATGAGTTGAAGGAGCTGATTACGCCACTCACCCAAGCGAGAAATGTCCCGCCCCAAGGTGTGAACCCGAGTGGTCTTCCGCACGAAGTATAATGGCGCTGGGTGTCCTCCGGTGCATGTCTCATACTATCTCCGCCAAATGGTTGGCCACCATGAAGATGATGAAACATTGATCCGGAATTTCGGACATAGTATAACGGGCCCCGCACTGGTATGGTTCCAGTTAATTGACTTAGACCGGGTCCCGAGCTGGGAGGATTTATCAGAGCACTTCATACGACACTTTGAAGCTGGAATCAGAGGTTATTTCACTAAGGCTAATCTGTTGAATATCCCGGAAAGGGAAGACGAGAGTTTTGAACTTTTCGCTAGAAGGTGGAAGAAACACGTTGTGATGGTGCAACCGCTTGTCGAGAGAGAAATGTTGGAGTTCGTCTTGAAGTCACTTCCGGCGGAATACTTTAACCGTATGTATGCATATACCTACTCCTCATTCCAACATCCGGTGGAAATCGGTATGAGAATTGAGGGGATTATCCTAAGAGTCGAAGGGAAAGGCGGAGAGATCTCGGATGAAGAAAATGCCACGCCGATAAGGCCCGGTCCGAACATAACCCCGAGGATGTTCATGAGGATGAAATGATTGGGATGATAGATGCCCCAATTCGTTTCGTGATTGATTTGAACAAAGTTGATAGCTGGGAATTGGAAACTTCTAGTTCGGAAAAACCATCAACATCTGAATCACCACCCGGAAAAGATCATACCGGTGAAGATTAAGTTGCCGCCGTGGAGGAGTATAATTCAAGGGCGATTCACTGGGATTATGGAACGGGCGAGATTGACGCCATAATGAGATCCGGGAAGATGTTATCCCCCGAGAGAAGCGGATTCCGAAAAGAGAGTCCCAACTGCGGAAGAGGTTGAAAAGTTGCAATCGGTTGTGAGGACCCGGTGAATATGAGGTCGTTGACCAAGCTGCGGAAGATGCCCGCACTGATTTCCCTTCTTGGATCTCTTCAAAAATTCTGAAAAGCACAAGGATGCCCTTTTGAAAGTGTTGGATGAGGTGCATGTTCGGAAACAATTAACGAAGTGCAATTAGGAAACTTTGTGGGTGCTATCCTTCGAAGGACCAGATATCCTTCTCGGACGAAGACTTCCCGAAAGAAGGGCGAGTTCACGAGAGCCCTCTACATAGTTTGTGAGGTGTCACGGGAAGGAGGTTCCTCACGTCTTGAATGATAATGGTTCCGCTTTCAACTTTGTGTCCACTAAGCACTTTGAGAAGCTTGGGGATCAATGAAGATTTTGTGAAGACATCCAAGGCCACCATCCGATCATTTGATGGAGTCTCCAAGAATGTTGTAGGAGAGATTGAGCTGGACATTGACATTGGACCGGTAACTTTCTCTATACCGTTCCAAGTATTGGATATTCCAAGCGCCTTCACCTTGCTCCTGGGAAGACCGTGGATTCATGTGTCCGGAGCGGTACCTTCCTCTCTCGCATCAAAAGTTAAAATTTGTGGTCAAGGGTCGGTTGATCACCGTCCATGGCGAGACGGGACATCGGGCCGCTTTAAAAGGGATGGTTCCATACGTCGAACTCTCAAAAGAGGAGGAGCTGAGTTATCACACCTTCGACATTGTATCATCATGCATGTGTCACCGGATGCAAAGGTGGCTATACGAGCTTTCGAGACCCGCAACTATGGTGGGAAAAGTGCTACTCTCGAATGGATTTATTCCGGTGCTTGGATTAGGGAAATATGGTCGGGGAATCCGTAACCCTTTGAATTTAGGCTCAAATGACCACAAGGTTGGTGCAGGTTATAATGGAATAGCGGAAAATAACATAGGTCGAGGCCGAGGTCGAAACAATCGTTATGGAGACCGTGGACGCCGTGGACGCCAAGGTGGCCGTTTCATAGGTACTGATGTATGGAAAGCTAGAGGAAAAATGCTCCTAAACCCTTTATTCGAGGTATTCTCTAAGGAGGCAAATGGCTGGAAGATGAGGATATTTCGAGAATGCAGAGCCGGACTTATTCAACCCGTTCCTGGATAATCGGGTGAACGTGATAATTGAGTGGCCGGACGATGATTTCCCCACCCCCGAGTAAAAGGCTCTTTCGAACTTTATCTTTTAATGCATTTTGATTACTGCATTTGCTTTAAAGCTTTTTGATGTTTTAGCACCCTTTGGGTCACATGTTGTGATCCAGGAAGTGCGATCTTGTATTGTTCTTAGTTGCATCTATTAATGAAAAACATTTCAAATTTGATTACGGACATGTGGAGCAACGGATTGGTCCGATGATGACAATTGATTCTACCATGAAACTTGAGGCACGATCCGCCATATGATCTAGGGTTTTAAACCGCTTTTGAGAACCAGGATGTCCGGAAGATCGTGGACTAGTTCTCCTTTCCTTATCTAAGAAAATTGAAATTTGAAAAATGTTTTCATGATAGGAATCATGCATCCTTCAATTTTATCATCTTTGAATACTAACCTTTCATGGTGCATTTCGGGCATGTCATCCCACCCATACATAACGAGGTTAATATGTGACTCGGATCAGCTCGATGACTATGCATGTGAAGTTGATATAGACGAGGTTGATGTGAGCGATATCAAGCAAGAATGGGATTGTTTTGAAGAATCTAAACCCCTATTTTCGAAGAACCCATCACTATTAACTGGGAGATTCCCGATTGCGTCAAGGAAGTGAAAATAGGAGGACACCTCTCCGCAGCAGATGTTTTAAGGATGACGGCGTTACTCAAGGAATATCAAGATATTTTCGCCTGGTCATATGCTGACATGCCGGGGCTAGATCGTGAAATTGTGGAGCATGCTCGCCCACCAATCCTTCTTGCACACCGGTAAATCAATCACCTAGAAGGATGAATCCCGGGCGGCGGATAAGATCAAGGAAGAGGTGATGAAGCTCCTTAAAGTTGGATTTATCGAGGCTGTCCCATATGCTGATTGGTTCGCCAACATCGTACCCGGAAAGAAGAAAGACGGGAAAATTAGAATATGCGTGGATTATCGGGACTTAAACAAAGTTAGTCCGAAGGATGATTTTCCCTTACCGCACATTGATGTGCTCGTCGACAGATCTGCGGGTTTTGAATTGTTCTCCTTTATGGATGGATTCTCGGGATATAATCGGATCATGCTGAAGGAAGAAGATAAGATCAAGACCTCATTCACTACACAATGGGGAACTTTCTGCTACAAGGTAATGCCATTTGGATTGAAAAATGCAGGGGCAACATATCAAAGGGCTATGGTGACCCTTTTTCATGACATGATACATAAGGAGATTGAGGTCTATGTGGATGATATGATTGCCAAGTCCAAACCTGGAGAAGACCATGTTAAAGTACCGAAGAAATTATTTGATCGATTAAGAAAGTATAAGCTCAAGTTGAATCCTGCGAAATGCGTATTTGGTGCAAGATCCGGAAAGCTGCTAGGATTTGTGGTGAGCAATCGTGGTATTGAAATTGACCCTTCCAAGATTAAAGCCATATGGGAAATAGGAACTCCTTCCACCGTTAAGGAAGTAAGGGGTCTACTGGGAAGGTTGAATTATATATCCAGATTCATATCCCAACTGTCAGGAACGGTGAAACCCTTCTTCAAGTTGTTAAAGAAAGGTGCAAAAGTCAAATGGGATGCGGAATGTCAACAAGCATTTGAGAAGATCAAGGAATATTTGGTGCAAC
>NW_025955923.1:0-2500 GCF_020921035.1 Rhodamnia argentea
TATATTAACCCTTAGACCTTAGGTTGGTTTTTCGTCCTGTAAAGAATTTGATTTAGGATTTATAAAACTAATTCGATATTGGCCTGAACTGAACATCTTGTTTAAGAATTTTTTTTATTTTCTTATTTATTATGATATGACGGATAAGTGTACCGATGAGGAAAATAAGAATCCCCACCGGATAAAACATATTAAAAAAAAAGTGAAACCTTGTCTCTTTTTTTTCTTTTTTTTTTTTAAGTACCATTTTAAGATTAAGATTATTTAATCTAGTGTTTGACTATTTCATTATCGCACAAAAAAACTTTTTGAATTCCCGGTAGAAAGAGACTTCGCTAAGGAAAAAGCTTTCAACGCTGCCCAATATCCCTTCTTTTTCCAAATGTTTTTACGAATACGTTTTTTTGATATAGAAGTACGCTTTTTTGGAACGGCCATGAAAAATTTGAAAAAGTTATTCATTTCTCTAGTTGAATGTGAAAGACATCTATTGGTCAAACAATTCCATTTTTTCTTTTTTTTATATCTCTGTCTATTTTCGTCGTGCTATATTTATCCATGTAAAAAAATACACCGAAAAGTTTTAAAAACCAATCCTTATCTAAAAAATTCCGAATTACTCAAATTACTTTAGTTTTTTATTAGTTGGTCAAGCTCAAAAGAAAAAGAAGGAGTACACATTTTTTTTCTTTTAAATTTCGAATTAAACTAGTAGTTAATCAAAGGATATATGATTTTATAAAAGTCATCTTAGTAATTTTGTCTTTTCTTTTAAGTCGATTTCTTCTCCCTGGTATTGAAAGAAAAGTGTGGGATATGCTAGCGTTTTCTACAAAGAAAAATAAATGTCTTTTATTCGAATGAAAGATAATCAGTTCTACCATGAATTAGTTAATGATTATGAATAAACGAACTAATTCTTTTTTTTTTTTTTTATTGGGCCAGTTTTGGTATGCACCATCCTATTATTTCTATCAAAATAAAGTAATGTAATAACTACTCTATTTTGGTGTAATTATTTGCTCTATGGATATAAATTATCGGAATACGTATCGTAATAATAATTGAATTTTTTTTCTGCATTTTCATAAAAATCTTACTTATACTTAATATTCAATATTAATAAAATGAATTAGTGTGTTATTTCATTTTAAAATAGTAACTTGATCATATTCATATCATTTGACCAATTCTAACTTTTTGCTTTGAATCTTTGAAGTATTGGGTAAAGAAGAAAGATTCAGAATAATTAGGAATCCAAATTCTATTTAAGTTTTCCATATCTTGATTTTTATTGAACCTATAAAAAGATATAAGAGTCGGTGAATTAAAAAGAATTAATTAAAAATTAAAAGGTTTTTTTATGGAATATACATATCAATATTCATGGATTATCCCCTTCATTCCACTTCCAGTTCCTATGTTAATAGGAATGGGACTTCTACTTTTTCCAACGGCAACAAAAAATCTTCGCCGTATGTGGGCTTTTCCTAGTATTTTATTGTTAAGTATAGTTATGATACTTTCGGTCTATCTATCTATTCAGGAAATAAATAGAAGTTTTATCTATCAATATGTATGGTCTTGGACCATTAATAATGATTTTTCTTTAGAGTTCGGTCACTTAATAGATCCACTTACTTCTATTATGTTAATATTAATTACTACTGTTGGAATTTTGGTTCTTTTTTATAGTGACAATTATATGTCTCATGATCAAGGATATTTGAGATTTTTTGCTTATATGAGTTTTTTCAATACTTCCATGTTGGGATTAGTTACTAGTTCGAATTTGATACAAATTTATATTTTTTGGGAATTAGTTGGAATGTGTTCTTATCTATTAATAGGTTTTTGGTTCACACGACCTAGTGCGGCGACTGCTTGTCAAAAAGCCTTTGTAACGAATCGTGTAGGCGATTTTGGTTTATTATTAGGAATTTTAGGTCTTTATTGGATAACCGGTACTTTTGAATTTCGGGATTTGTTCCAAATATTCAATAACTTGATTTCGAATAATGAGGTTCCTTTTTTATTTCTTACTTTGTGTGCCTTTCTTTTATTTGCCGGTGCAGTTGCTAAATCGGCACAATTCCCCCTTCATGTATGGTTACCTGATGCCATGGAAGGTCCTACTCCTATTTCGGCTCTTATACATGCCGCTACTATGGTAGCAGCGGGCATTTTTCTTGTAGCTCGACTTCTTCCTCTTTTTATAATCATACCTTACATAATGAATTTCATATCCTTAATAGGTATAATAACAGTATTATTAGGGGCTACTTTAGCTCTTGCTCAAAAAGATATTAAAAGAGGTTTAGCTTATTCTACAATGTCTCAATTGGGTTATATGATGTTAGCTCTAGGTATGGGGTCTTATCGAGTCGCTTTATTTCATTTGATTACTCATGCTTATTCGAAAGCATTGTTGTTTTTAGGATCCGGATCAATTATTCATTCAATGGAAGCTATTGTTGGATATTCTCCAGATAAAAGTCAG
>NW_025955924.1:0-14268 GCF_020921035.1 Rhodamnia argentea
CGCACATTTGATAGACGGCCACGATTGATTCTCAAACTAATCCTAGCCGTCGCTCCACCTAGCTATAAAACGACGCCGCATCAACTAAAAACTCGAACGGCCGTGGATCTATTCTAGACTAAATCCAACCTGTTCAACCTTCAAATGCATAGAACGACGCCTGTTCATTCCTAAGCTAAACGGCAACGTTTTTGATTTCTTTTATTTTCTAACTAATATACCTAATATCCGAAAATACAAAATAACGATCCGACGGTCATAAATCAAACTAGGCGAATTATCCTAGCCGTCGGATCGCGTCCGAGCCGCTCGCTCGCGCCAACGGCCGAGCCGACTCGGATCCAGGTGGACCAATGGGGGATTCGACACGTGGACGTTGACTACTTTGACCGAGCCACACGGGCGTCTTCAACCTCGCGACTATGACCGGAATGGACGGCCGGAAGCTTCCGGCGACGATCCAACGGTGAATCTCCGACCAAATCTCACGAAACCAACTCCTATCGACTCATCTAGACCTCCAGTTTCACATATATCAAAATCAAATGAAATCATTAACTAAATCTCGAGAACCGGACTATGCACTGATGCGACATTCGTTGCACTTCGATCGAGCAATATAGAGCAAGATAGACCAATTCCTTCACAAAATCACATCACAAGAGGTCGAGAAGGCTTACCTCGAACTCAGATCGAGTTCGGAAAGGCTAGAAAAGCCTCGCCGGTGTTCGGCCAGACCGAGGGATATGGGAGGCCGATTTGGACGATTCAAGCAGACCGAGCTGGTGCGATCAACTCGCCCGAGCTTGGAGGGAGTTCCGGTGATGATCCGCCGCGCCGATTTGGCCCGGATTCGCCGGGCCGAAGTCGTGCAGCTTCGAGTTGAACTCCGGCGAAGACGTCGCCCGAGAGCGTCTCTCTCTAACTCTCTCGCTTTCTCTCTCTATTCGGTTACCGGACGAGCACCAATGAGCCTCTCCTTTGTCTAGAATCTTCACTGGCTTTTATAGTAGATTTTTCAAATTTGGCGCGTCGGGTGTGAGCTGGCCGAGGGTGACTCACGTGCCACCCACGTGATTTTTGGCTCGCCGGGAAGTGGACCGAGACGGCCATCACCACATATTTCGTTTAGTCCTCCGTTAGTCGCGAATTGAGCTCAAATTTGTGTATTTTTGCGAAGTGTTGACTTTTGTGTGCGCGAGCCTTTGACCGGCCGCTCCGCTCGTGCTCCGGCGGCCATTGGCTTCGCCGCCGGTGCCAATCGACGCGTAATCACTGCATAACAAAAACCCTCTATTAATTGAATCAATTAGGGTTGAATTGGCTCTCAATTTGGTCACCGAAATTCATTATCAAATCTGCAAATGGCGCGGCTGAGTTGGGGAAGAAGATGGATCAGATCGGGCCGGGTTCGACCGGTCCGACCGGGGTCGACCGGTCCGAATCCTGGTTCGAACCATGAATTTCTCCCAATTTTCAAAATTAAACAAAATTGGTTGGGAATTTTTGTAATTAAACTTCAAAATTGAACTCGGGGCCTGGATATTGTCTAGAAATGTATTTTTGCCCAAAATTTCCCATCAATTTGCACAAAAGCCCCAAATTTTTCTAAAATCCCAAATTGGGGAAAACTTCAATTGGATGTGTAATTGATCAAATTGGACCACGAAACCTATTCCAATCGATTTGAAATGCATGAAAACCTAGGGGGACGGTCCAATTTTGCAAAGAAAGTCCTCCAATTAAAAGTAATTTCAAAGATTATCAAATTGAGGGACTAAATTGCAAGATTTTTGGGGGTTTTCGTGCAATTCGTGCAATTAGCGCAATTAGGGATGCAATTGACCAAATTGAAGTTCAAAGGGATTGCAATTGAATGTCTAGACACAAAATGTGCAAAAAATTGAAAATAAAAAGACTCAATTGGTATTTTTTATGCAAATTCAACCTTAGGCATTATGAAGAAACACCTAAGATTGAAATCAATTTTTGATTTTTCTTGAGGTAAATATGAAAAGGGAATTAAAAGAAAAATATTGGATATTTTCGTATATTTTTATGACCTCTAAAAGTATTTTTTATGAATTTTTCAAGTATTTTCCTATTTTCCGAAAATATTAAAAAAAATGCGAAAAATATGAAAAATTATTTTTTGTTCCAAATTGGTTCCTTAAGCTTGGCCAAGGCTTCCAATGTTGATTTTTTAATTTTTTGATTTTTTGTGAATTTTTAATGAATTTTGGAAAATAAAACTAAAGGAAAACTGACTAAAAATTCGGGTGTCAACAAATCTCTACTATCTCGGGAAGCTTGATATCTTCTTCATCATCGGAGGATATGGTGATGATTTCCTTCTTCTTAATCGGGGAATGTTTTGGGGCCGTCTTGGTAGCATGAGGCTTCCTCGCCAACTTCATGTACAATTCCCGGATTCTTTCTTTCTCGCGCTCGAGCTCCAAATATCGTCCACATCGGGTATAATCGCAACTCTCGCTACGGATGCGGTTCCGTCCGTTGAGCTCTCGTCCGTGAACAAATCCGAAAACTCGGAATGTAGCGGGTACTCGGTCCTCGCGTCGAATGGTCCTCCGCTCCCATGTGAATACATCGGGTGCATCAACACGACTTTGGGGCGCCATCTATCCTAAAAAGGAAAATTTGACTTTCAACCCCGATCACTTAAACGATCTTACAAATTGTGATGATATGTAGTGGAAATGTATGATATGCAAAATTTAAATTTACAAGTTCAAAATAAAAAGGGTAGAAAGCCTTACCAACCGATGTTACTCTTTTTTGGTTTTTGGTTTTAGGTATACCAACCATCCATTTCACATGCGCATGAGACAGTGAGGTTTAACTCTAAAGAAATCAAAAAGGCTCGGGTATGGACCTAAAAAGGCTCCCGCTATACAAATCGATGGGCCGCCCACAAGCGCAATCAAACAACAAGTGGGTAGGACCATCAATCTTACATAGCGAGCGGGATCAAATATGGTCAACCCAAGTGCAATCAAACACAAGAGCTTCGCATACCGATCCCTATCTATGGCGACCTAAGAGGTGATTTCGCGGCTCGGGTTTAGGCGCTTGTGTGTGCAGGTGTCGTGATCCTCGAAATATGCAAGACATGCACCACAATTTATATTCAAAACACCGCTTCAAAATTTGCATAAATAAACAAACAATCCAAAACTCCATATCTCGCATCAAAAATGGTTAGCACGGACGCCACCCCTTATAACTCCCATCTCGCATCAACATTTAACACTTTTTTGTTAGTGGACGTACCTCATCTTCAAGAGCATCTCAGAAAACGAGGTTAGAAAACAATCAGCATTTTTATCGGCTTAAATCCTCTTAAAGTATTCCCCAATGAGTCGCCAATGCTGTCGCGACCCTCCCGGAAATCCTTCTTCCCGGGTGGAATAGGGCTAACGAGCCGATCCCTCCTTTTATAGGCATATATATGGGGGATCGCGAGTCTCTCCCAAGACCCATTACTCGAATCGCGATGTCGGGTAAAATTTTTCAAATATCGAAATTGACCTTGTGTGGTCGTGGCATGTGCGAGATGTACATGCAATTTGGAGTCGCCACCGATCGATTTATTGGAAGGTACGATCGGAAAACCTTACCGAGCGGTCGGGAGAAACCGTTCGGCCCGCGAAACCAGTAGATTTTGGGTCCGGGGATTTGGTTACGCCAAGTTTCATATTTGACGCCCTTTCGGTTACCGATGTTGATTGTTTTTCTAACCTAAGATTTCATGCGGATGCGATATAAGATGAGGTAGGTCCTAAAAAATCTAAGTATTCATACGGTATGGGATTTTTCTATCCTAATCAATCACAATCGGAGGAATTAACGCGCAATCAAAATCATTACAAGCAATCAAATCAATCAATCGGGGTTTGATATGTCTAAAATGGCCCTATCGGCCCACACAAAAAATCAATTTTGGGTATCGGGGTGATTTGGTAAAAATTTGGGGCGAATGGCCCGGAAGGGTAGAATGGTCATTTTTTGGGGTTCGGGACCCGAAAATCACAAAATTTCGATTTGGCCAGTTGAATGTGGCCATTTCTCATTTTTTGTGATTTTCTTGAATTTTTCTAATTTTTTCTATTTTTTGGAATTTTTATTTATTTTTAAAAAATATTGGAAATTTTCCGGATCGAAATTAATCGACCCTTGAAGTCTCAAAAATTTTCGATCCAGACTTTATGAGTCCCGAATCGATCTAGGAATTTTTAGAAATTTTTTGTGAAAATCTGGGAATTTTTATGAATTTTCTAAGTATTTTTACAATTTTTTGGATTTTTGGGAATTTCTTTTTATTTTTTATTATTTTTTATTAATGAACGGACCGGGTCAAACCGGTCAACGGCCGGTCAACCCGGTCCGACCGCTCGTGCACCCTCTACACTAAAACGGCGCCGTATGCTATTTATTTGATTTTTTTTTATTTTCTAAACTAATTTCCTATTATTCGAAAAATATATAAAAGAAATGGACTATGAGATCAACTCTTAAATCAATCTCAGCCATTGACTCTACCCTAATCAAAACGACGACGCCCGGGTCTTAGTCTAAACGGCGCCGCATCACTTATAGCAATGAACGCCTGCGATTAATTCTAAACCCGATCTCGCACCGTCCAATCTTTTCGGAACCAAAACGACGACGTATCCGCTTATCGAATGAACGGCCGAGATCTAACCTAGATCTCATCTCAGCCATTCGTCCTACTCTTGCTAAAACGACGCGGATCGGTTAAATGCATGAACGGTCATGATCTAACCTAGACTTGATCTCGGGACCGTCCATCCATTCTATAGCCAAAACGACGCCGAATCGCCTACATTAAACGACACCGTTTTACATTTTCTATTTTCTAATCTAATATATCTAATATCCAAAAATATAAAAATAAAGATCCAACGGCCCCGTAATCAAACTCAACTAATAATCCGGGCCGTTGGATGAGATCTGACTCAGCTCGTCCGCGCCAACGGCCGAGCCGAGTCAGCGACGAGCTGGACCAACCAGCGCCCGACACGTCAGACCGCCGACCACGTTGACCGCCACGTCACCTTCTTCTTCTTCCTCGCGACGACCACTAAACGGACGGGCCGACATCCCTCCCGGCGAGATCCGACGGTGAGATCTCGCCGAATAACGTGAAACCAACGCCAAACAACTCACCCGAACCTCCTCTATAACATATCCAAAGATCTAAGTATTTTATCCACTAAATCGCGAGAATCAGATCAATCACAGCCGCGACAACCGTAACTTCAAACGCACAGCATATAGCATAACAATCAAATCATATCACACGAAGCGTAATAAGAGGTAAGTGAACTTACCTCGAGCTCGCATCGAGCTCGCAAGGTCTAAAATAGCTCGGCGGTGTTCGGCCGCACCGAGCAAGGTTGGGGTTCGACTCGCGTGATTCGAGGGAAATCGATGCAAAAACGAAGTGCGATTGTGGTCGGTGATGCTCAAGGAGTAAAACGCACAAACTAATTGCAACAATCATGCTCGGGATGATGCGACGCCATGATTGCACGAAGAAGCTTGAGAAGTCGACTCACCGATTTTGAAGGTTTCGAGCTAATCCGCAGGCCGCGATCGCTTCTCCAAGGTTCGGGCAAGCTTCTGAAGTAGCGGCGAGGTTCGATTCTCTCCGGGATTGCCTTCGCGAAGAACTCACGAGACCCGAGCTCAAACCTTCGATCGCTCGGGCGAGAAGGTGAGCTCTCCTTCGCTTCTCTCTCTCTCTATCTCTATTCATTTGCTCGGGCGAGCAAATGAACCTCCCTCATTCGCGAAGCTTCCCAGCCTATTTATACCCACTTTCGAATTTGCGCGCGTCGAATGTGAGCTGGCCGAGCTTCCTCCGCACGTGCTCAAGTGTGCCAAATGGTCTAAACGGCGTCAAGAACGGAATGCAATTCCGTTGGACTCCGTTTGGTGCTCCGGCGATGTCAATTACGCGCGAATTGCACTTGATTTGCAGGCTGTTGACTTTTTCATGTCGCCGTGACTTTGATCGCTCGCGGAGCTCCTCCGGCGGCCATTGATCTTGATACTTGGCTCAATCAACGCGTATCAACCACGGGGAACAAAACGCCTAAATTAATTGCTTCGATTATCACCAATTGGCCTGTCAATTTGATCGTCCAAATCATGCCATTCACTCGTTCATATGCACGGGCGTTCTGAGGAAGACGAAGCACTGTTCCGGACCGGTTCGACCGGTCCGACCGGCGGTCAGACCGGTCCGAACCGGTTCGGATAATGAACTTCGCGTAATTTTCAAAATTAAACAAAATTGACTTGGAATTTTTGCAATTAAATTTGAAAATTGCACTTAGGGGCCTGGATATTATCTAGAAATGCAATTTCGCCCAAAATTTCTTATCAATTTGCACAAAAACCCCAAATTTTTCTAAAATCCCAAATTGGGGAAATGTTCAATTGAGTGTCAATTTGACCAAATTGGATCCTGAAACCCATTCCAATCGATTTAGAATGCATGAAAACATAGGGTGACAGTCCGATTTTGCAATGATAGTCCCTCAATTAAAAGTAATTTCAAAATTGACCGATTGAGGGACTAAATTGAAAATATTTTGGGGATTTTGCCTAATTCGTGCAATTCGTGCAATTGAGGGTGGAATTGATCAAATTAAAGTTCAAAGGGACTGCAATTGAATGTCTAGACAACAAATGTGCAAAAATTGCAAATAAAGAGACTCAATTGGTATTTTTTGTGCAAATTCAACCTTAGGCGTTGTGAAGAAACACCTAAGATTAAACTCAATTTTTGATTTTTATTGAGGTCAATATTAAAAGGGAATTAAAAGAAAAATATTGAACATTTTTATGTATTTTTGCGACCTCGAAAAGTATTTTTTATGAATTTTTCAAGTATTTTCCTATTTTCGAAAATATTAAAAAAAATGCGAGAAATATGAAAAATTATTTTTTGTTCCAAATTGGTTCCTTAAGCTTGGCCAAGGCTTCCAATGTTGATTTTTTTAATTTTTTGATTTTTTGTGAATTTTTAATGAATTTTGGAAAATAAAACTAAAGGAAAACCGACTAAAAATTCAGGTGTCAACAAAAGTTGAACGTCATTGTTCGCGCGTCCCATGCCTTGGCTAGTGCTTGAATGAGCGCCGGTTGGTATTCCACTTTGATCAAATCTACAAGTCGTCCCAAACGTCCTTCCACATAGGCTTTGTTGACGATGTCGAGGCGATCCCACCATATAGCGAGTTCCTTGCGCGGTATTGGGATGACTTTGATGTCTCCATTCCCCATGATCTAAAAAATGCAAAAATGATGATCCTAAAGTCAATTACCACAGTTTAATATGCATATGCATGTAATGTGATGCAAATGTGCTAACCAAATTCCATGTCATCTTTTGGTAACATGAGGGTCAACTACTCCCACTTGACCCAAATAAGCCAAATAGGGTAATTATGGACCAAATCTCACCCAAAGATGGCATGTAATTTGATTAGGATCGTTTAAGCGTAATCGGGGTAAAAAGTCGTTCACAAATTGACAACTCATGAAATTTACAAGTCTAATACAATAAAGTCAAAAAAGATAGAACATGACAAGTATCTAGAGATGTTCGGACAATAAATGTCGATGAAAGTACATAATAGACTCAAAATATAATGAAACCTAGAAAATGCCCCAAAGTCGTACTAATCTAGACAAGAAGAATGGTATCCTCATCCGATGAAATCTCTACTATCTCGGGAAGCTTGATATCCTCTTCATCATCGAGAGGATATGGTGATGATTTCCTTCTTCTTAATCGGGGAATGTTTTGGGGCCGTCTTGGTAGCATGAGGCTTCCTCGCCAACTTCATGTACAATTCCCGATTCTTTCTTTTCGCGCTCGAGCTCCAAATATCGTCCACATCGGGTATAATCGCAACTCTCGCTACGGATGCGATTCCGTCCGTTGAGCTCTCGTCCGTGAACAAATCCGAAAACTCGGAATGTAGCGGGTACTCGGTCCTCGCGTCGAATGGTCCTCCGCTCCCATGTGAATACATCGGGTGCATCAACACGACTTTGGGGCGCCATCTATCCTAAAAGGAAAATTTGACTTTCAACCCCGATCACTTAAACGATCTTACAAATTGTGATGATATGTAGTGGAAATGTATGATATGCAAAATTTAAATTTACAAGTTCAAAATAAAAGGGTAGAAAGCCTTACCAACCGATGTTACTCTTTTTTTGGTTTTTGGTTTTAGGTATACCAACCATCCATTTCACATGCGCATGAGACAGTGAGGTTTAACTCTAAAGAAATCAAAAAGGCTCGGGTATGGACCTCAAAAGGCTCCCGCTATACAAATCGATGGGCCGCCCACAAGCGCAATCAAACAACAAGTGGGTAGGACCATCAATCTTACATAGCGAGCGGGATCAAATATGGTCAACCCAAGTGCAATCAAACACAAGAGCTTCGCATACCGATCCCTATCTATGGCGACCTAAGAGGTGATTTCGCGGCTCGGGTTTAGGCGCTTGTGTGTGCAAGTGTCGTGATCCTCGAAATATGCAAGACATGCACCACAATTTATATTCAAAACACCGCTTCAAAATTTGCATAAATAAACAAACAATCCAAAACTCCATATCCCGCATCAAAAATGGTTAGCACGAGACGCCACCCCTTATAACTCCCATCTGCATCAACATTTAACACTTTTTTGTTAGTGGACGTACCTCATCTTCAAGAGCATCTCAGAAAACGAGGTTAGAAAACAATCAGCATTTTTATCGGCTTAAATCCTCTTAAAGTATTCCCCAGTGAGTCGTGATCTGTCGCGACCCTCCCGGAAATTTCCTTCCGGGGTGGAATAGGGCTAACGAGCCGATCCCTCCTTTTATAGGCATATATATGGGGGATCGCGAGTCTCTCCCAAGACCCATTACTCGAATCGCGATGTCGGGTAAAATTTTTCAAATATCGAAATTGACCTTGTGTGGTCGGGTGGCATGTGCGATATGTACATGCAATTTGGAGTCGCCACCGATCGATTTATTGGAAGGTACGATCGGAAAACCTTACCGAGCGGTCGGGAGAAACCGTTCGGTTCCGCGAAAAACCGTAGATTTTGGGTCCGGGGATTTGGTTACGCCAAGTTTCATATTTGACGCCCTTTCGGTTACCGATGTTGATTGTTTTTCTAACCTAAGATTTCATGCGGATGCGATATAAGATGAGGTAGGTCCTAAAAAATCTAAGTATTCATACGA
This sequence comes from Rhodamnia argentea, assembly GCF_020921035.1. NCBI lineage: Eukaryota > Viridiplantae > Streptophyta > Magnoliopsida > Myrtales > Myrtaceae > Rhodamnia > Rhodamnia argentea. The sequence goes on from NW_025955924.1 coordinate 9,307, forward strand.
GATGGGATTTTTCTATCCTAATCAATCACAATCGGAGGAATTAACGCTAGTCAAAATCATTACAAGCAATCAAATCAATCAATCGGGGTTTGATATGTCTAAAATGGCCCTATCGGCCCACACAAAAATCAATTTTGGGTATCGGGGTGATTTGGTAAAAATTTGGGGCGAATGGCCCGGAAGGGTAGAATGGTCATTTTTTGGGGTTCGGGACCGAAAATCACAAAATTTCGATTTGGCCAGTTGAATGTGGCCATTTCTCATTTTTTGTGATTTTCTTGAATTTTTCTAATTTTTTCTATTTTTTGGAATTTTTATTTATTTTTAAAAAATATTGGAAATTTTCCGGATCGAAATTAATCGACCCTTGAAGTCTCAAAAATTTTCGATCCGGGACTTTATGAGTCCCGAATCGATCTAGGAATTTTTAGAAATTTTTTGTGAAAATCGGGAATTTTTATGAATTTTCTAAGTATTTTTACAATTTTTTTGGATTTTTGGAAATTTCTTTTTATTTTTTATTATTTTTTATTAATGAACCGGACCGGGTCAAACCGGTCAACGGCCGGTCAACCCGGTCCGACCGTCTCATGAACCCCTCTACGACTAAAACGGCGCCGTATGCTATTTATTTGATTTTTTTATTTTCTAAACTAATTTCCTATTATTCGAAAATATATAAAAGAAATGGACGGCCGAGATCAACTCTTAAATCAATCTCAGCCATTGACTCTACCCTAATCAAAACGACGACGCTTCCGGGTCTTAGTCTAAACGGCGCCGCATCACTTATAGCAATGAACACTGCGATTAATTCTAAACCCGATCCGCACACCGCCCAATCTTTCGGGAACCAAAACGACGACGTATCCGCTTATCGAATGAACGGCCGAGATCTAACCTAGATCTCATCTCGCCCATTCGTCCTACTCTTGCTAAAACGACGCCGGATCGAGTTAAATGCATGAACGGTCATGATCTAACCTAGACTTGATCCGGACCGGTCCATCCATTCTATAGCCAAAACGACGCCGAATCGCCTACATTAAACGACACCGTTTTACATTTTCTATTTTCTAATCTAATATATCTAATATCCAAAAATATAAAAATAAAGATCCAACGGCCCGGAATCAAACTCAACTAATAATCCGGGCCGTTGGATGAGACTCGACTCACTCGTCCGCGCCAACGGCCGAGCCGAGCCGCCGACGGCTGGACCAACCCGAGCGCCCGACACGTCGACCGCCGACCACGTTGACCGCCAGCGTCACCTTCTTCTTCTTCCTCGCGACGACCACTAAACGGACGGCCGACATCCCTCCGGCGAGATCCGACGGTGAGATCTCGCCGAATAACGTGAAACCAACGCCAAACAACTCACCTCGAACCTCCTCTATAACATATCCAAAAATCTAAGTATTTTATCCACTAAATCGCGAGAATCGGATCAATCACGGTCGCGACAAACCGTAACTTCAAACGCACAAAGATATAGCATAACAATCAAATCATATCACAAAAGCCGAATAAGAGGTAAGTGAACTTACCTCGAGCTCAGATCGAGCTCGCAAGGTCCGAAATAGCCTGGCCGGTGTTCGGCCAGACCGAGCAAGGTTGGGGGTTCGATCTCGCGTGATTCGAGGGAAATCGATGCAAAAACGAAGTGCGATTGTGGTCAGTGATGCTCAAGGAGTAAAACGCACAAACTAATTGCAACAATCATGCTCGGGATGATGCGACGCCATGATTGCACAGTAAGAAGCTTGAGAAGTCGACTCACCGATTTTGAAGGTTTCGAGCTAATCCAGAGGCCGCGATCGCTTCTCCAAGGTTCGGGCAAGCTTCCCCAAGTAGCGGCGAGGTTCGATTCTCTCTGGATTGCCTTCGCGAAGAACTCACGGACGAGCTCAAACCTTCGATCGCTCGGGCGAGAAGGTGAGCTCTCCTTCGCTTTCTCTCTCTCTCTATCTCTATTCATTTGCCGGGCGAGCAAATGAACCTCCCCATTCGCGAAGCTTCCCGCCTATTTATACCCACTTTCGAATTTGCGCGCGTCGAATGTGAGCTGGCCGAGCTTCCTCCGCACGTGCTCAAGTGTGCCAAATGGTCTAAACGGCGTCAAGAACGGAATGCAATTCCGTTGGACTCCGTTTGGTGCTCCGGCGATGTCAATTACGCGCGAATTGCACTTGATTTGCAGGCTGTTGACTTTTTCATGTCGCCGTGACTTTGATCGCTCGCCGGAGCTCCTCCGCGGCCATTGATCTTGATACTTGGCTCAATCAACGCGTATCAACCTGGGGAACAAAACGCCTAAATTAATTGCTTCGATTATCACCAATTGGCCTCGTCAATTTGATCGTCCAAATCATGCCATTCACCGTTCATATGCACGGGCGTTCTGAGGAAGACGAAGCACTGTTCGGGACCGGTTCGACCGGTCCGACCGGCTGTCGACTTGGCCCGAACCGGTTCGAGACAATGAACTTCGCGTAATTTTCAAAATTAAACAAAATTGACTTGGAATTTTTGCAATTAAATTTGAAAATTGCACTTAGGGGCCTGGATATTATCTAGAAATGCAATTTCGCCCAAAATTTCTTATCAATTTGCACAAAAACCCCAAATTTTTCTAAAATCCCAAATTGGGGAAATGTTCAATTGAGTGTCAATTTGACCAAATTGGATCCTGAAACCCATTCCAATCGATTTAGAATGCATGAAAACATAGGGTGACAGTCCGATTTTGCAATGATAGTCCCTCAATTAAAAGTAATTTCAAAAATTGACCGATTGAGGGACTAAATTGAAAATATTTTGGGGATTTTGCCTAATTCGTGCAATTCGTGCAATTGAGGGTGGAATTGATCAAATTAAGGTTCAAAGGGACTGCAATTGAATGTCTAGACAACAAATGTGCAAAAATTGCAAATAAAGAGACTCAATTGGTATTTTTTGTGCAAATTCAACCTTAGGCGTTGTGAAGAAACACCTAAGATTAAACTCAATTTTTTGATTTTTATTGAGGTCAATATTAAAAGGGAATTAAAAGAAAAATATTGAACATTTTTATGTATTTTTGCGACCTCGAAAAGTATTTTTTATGAATTTTTCAAGTATTTTCCTATTTTCGAAAATATTAAAAAAAAATGCGAGAAATATGAAAAATTATTTTTTGTTCCAAATTGGTTCCTTAAGCTTGGCCAAGGCTTCCAATGTTGATTTTTTAATTTTTTGATTTTTTGTGAATTTTTAATGAATTTTGGAAAATAAAACTAAAGGAAAACTGACTAAAAATTCAGGTGTCAACACTTACGACCGATTGCAACTTCTCAACTTCTTCTGCAGTCGGGACCTTCTTTTCGGAATCCGCCTCTCTTGGTGGATAACACCTTCCCGATCTCATTATGGCGTCAATCTCGCTTGTTCCGTAGTCCCAATGCACTGCCTTCGAGTTGTACTCTTCCACAAGCGGTAACTTAATCCTCACCGGTATGATCTCTTCCCGAGGTAATGACTTAGATGTTGACGGTTTTTCCGAACTAGAAGCTTCCAACTCCCAGCTATCAATTTTGTTCAAATCAATCACAAAACGAATCGGGATATCTACCATCCCGATCATTTCATCCTCATGTACATCTTCGTGGTTATGTTCTGGACCTGGCCTCACCAACGTGGCATTTTCTTCATCCAGATCCCTCTGCCTTTCCCTTCTGATTCTCGGGATAATCCCCTCAATTATCATACCAATCTCCACCAGATGTTGGAATGAGGAGTACGTGTATGCATACATGCGGTCAAACTATTCCACCGGGAGTGACTTGAGTACAAACTCCAGCATTTCTCTCTCTGACGGTGGCGGTTGCACCATCATAGCATGTTTCTTCCATCTCTTGGCGAAGAGTTCAAAACTCTCATCTTCACTTTTCCCGATATTTAACAAATTAGCCTTAGTGAAATAACCCTCGATTCCAGCTTCAAAGTGCCGTATAAAGTGCTCTGATAAATCCTCCCAGCTCGGGATCCAATCCAAATCGATTGATCGAAACCACGCTAGTGCGAGGCCCGCCAGACTTCGTCCGAAATTCCGAATCAGCGTTTCATCATCCTCATGATGGCCAACCATTTGGCGAAGATAATATGAGACATACGCCGGAGGACATCCAGCGCCATTATACTTCGTGCGGAAGGTCACTCTCGGGTTCACGCCTTGAGGCGGAACATTTCTTGCTTGAGTAAGTGGCGTAATCGGCTCTTTTAGCTCATCCATCTTTCTTGACACGTCATCTCCTTACTCTTGTAGTAGGGCGATCTTTCGATTTTGTGTCTCCATGGCCCGCCGCATGTCGCGACCCTCCGCAAATTTCTTAACGAGCGAAGGTTAACGAGCCGATCCCTCTTCAATTTTTTATATGAGACCCCGGTTGTCGGCGGGATGTCTTTTTAGGATCGCGGGTCTCTCCCAAGACCCATTACTCGAATCGCGATGTCGGGTAAAATTTATAAAATATCGAAATTGACCTTGTGTGGTCGGGTGGCATGTGCGAGGTGTACATGCAATTTGGAGTCGCCACCGATCGATTTATTGGAAGGTACGATCGGAAAACCTTACCGAGCGGTCGGGAGAAACCGTTCGGTTCCGCGAAAACTAGAGATTATTGGGTCCGGGGACTTGGTTACGCCGAAATTTTAATCGACGCCCTTTCGGTTACCGATGTTGAGTGATTTTCTAACCTACGAGTTCATGCAGATGCGATATCGGGTGAGGTAGGTTCTAACAGTTCTAGGTATACATGCGGATAGGAATTTTCTATTTCTAACAATCAAAACCAAAAATTAAAATGCGCATTCAAAACAATCAATGTCAAATCAATCAAACAAATCAAGCAAACGAGCCTAAGAGGATTCTATCGATTCACAAAAATATCGAATTTGGGTTTCGGGGTGGTTCGGTAAAAT
>NW_025955925.1:0-13908 GCF_020921035.1 Rhodamnia argentea
TATCATACATTTTCATTACATATCATTACAATTTGTAAGATCGTTTAAGTGATCGGGGTTGAAAGTCAAATTTTCCTTTTTAGGATAGATGGCGCCCCAAAGTCGTGTTGTTGTACCCGATGTATTCACATGGGAGCGGAGGACCATTCGACGCGAGGACCGAGTACCCGCTTCATTCCGAGTTTTCGGATTTGTTCACGAACGAGAGCTCAACGGACGAAACCGCATCCGTAGCGAGAGTTGCGATTATACCCGATGTGGACGATATTTGGAGCTTGAGCGCGAGAAAGAAAGAATCTGGGAGTTGTACATGAAGTTGGCAAGAAAGCCACGTGCAACCAAGACGGCCCCAAAACACTCCCCGATTAAGAAGAAGGAAATCATCACCATATCCTCCGATGATGAAGAAGATATCAAGCTTCCCGAGATAGTAGAGATTTCATCGGATGAGGATACCACTCCCATTGTCTAGATTAGTACGACTTTGGGGCATTTTCTAGGTTTCATTATATTTTGAGTCTATTATGTACTTTCATCGACATTTATTGTCCGAACATCTCTAGATACTATCATGTTCTATCTTTTTTGACTTTATTGTATTAGACTTGTAAATTTCATGAGTTGTCAATTTGTGAGCGGCTTTCTATCCCGATTACGCTTAAACGATCCTAATCAAATTACATGCCATCTTTGGGTGAGATTTGGTCTATAATTACCCTATTTGGCTTATTTGGGTCAAGTGGGAGTAGTTGACCCTCATGTTACCAAAAGATGACATGGAATTTGGTTAGCACATTTGCATCACATTACATGCATATGCATATTAAACCGTGGTAATTGACTTTAGGATCGTCATTTTTGCATTTTTAGATCATGGGGAATGGAGACATCAAAGTCATCCCAATACCGCGCAAGGAACTCGCTATATGGTGGGATCGCCTCGACATCGTCAACAAAGCCTATGTGGAAGGACGTTTGGGACGACTTGTAGATTTGATCAAAGTGGAATACCAACCGGCGCTCATTCAAGCACTAGCCAAGGCATGGGACGCGCGAACAATGACATTCAACTTTCGAGGATTGGAATTGACCCCTACGCTTGAGGAGTATACCGCTATTATCGGGCCAAATTTGAAGAACGTATAGCTCAACCCCCTTTGGACATGGACTCCACTCGTTCGTTATCAAGTTTCCTTCGCCTTAAAACTTCGGAAATTGAAAAAGTTTACAAGTCCAATTCCAACAAATTCACATTCTCGTTCCTTTTCGATAACTATTCCTCTCTACCCACCGAAACCGGTCATAAATCGGGAAAGGTGTTCATCTTGGCTTTCTTTGCATTCGTTCTATTCCCGACTTCTAGAACTACTTTTGACCCCTCCATAACCCATATAGCCGGACAAGCGTGTTGTCGCTAGGATTATTCGTACATGATCTTAGCTGAGACTTTTCTCTCCCCGAATCGTTCCAAATCTTCAAAAAAGGCCGCTTTCCAAGCGTCTAGCGGATTACTCCACTTGTGGTTCACCTCTCATATAAAAACTTTCCAACTCCGAGTGGGGTGTTATGAGATCAATGAGCACATTCACCCTCTTAGATCCTTCCTTAAGTGTCAATCCCTTGTACCCAAATGCTCATTCAAAAAATGGGTTGAGCTGTTGGACAATTTGAAACCCGAGCATATTAGATGGCGTTTGACTTGGCCCAAGATCGTAGAAGCTCGCATTTCGGGTATTGAAGATAACCCTATTCCCTTATTGGGATGTACCGGCGCTGTGGCGTATTACCCCATTCGAGTGGTGAGGCAATTTGGAGTTCTACAAGAGATACCACCGGATGTTTGTCCCGGGATTTTCTCATTTGATATGACACGAGGAAAGCTCACTAAGGAAACAAAGGAGTTGTATCGGGCCCGGATCAAGCTTATTCTTCATGCTTTGAAGAACTCCCCGCCGCAACAAATTGAGTGGCCGGATTATTTGGATGATGAGATGAACATTCATAGAGCCTCCATGGAGTATATCAAGAAGTTTAAGGAGTATCGCCAATCAATGGTAGAGCCATATGTACCCGAGTGCATATCTCCTCGGATTGAAAAGGTGGAGTCATATGAGCCAGAGTATATAGTACCGTATGTACCGGGAGTAGAGCCGTACATTCCCGAAGATCCGGAGCAGTAGATGTCGGAGGAAGGAGAAGACCCATACCATTGGGATTCCGATGGATCAGAAGAACAAGAATAGTGGAAGCGCCCCCGACTTGGATAGATCCATTTCCCCATTTAGATTTTACATATTTGTTATCTTTTCGATACTTTTGAACAAATTGGTTTGTAATGAATACATACTATTTCTTTTATGAGCATTTCATGCATACATATAGAAAAGTCAATTACCACGGGTCAATGTCTCCAATCCTTTAAAATTTTACATACTAATTTGATATTTCGAAAACAGGTGAGTGACAAATACGAGGACTCGTAGCAAAACGCGCAAATTAAGAATGGAACAAGAGGAGCTCGCACCTCGTGTGGGTAATCTGGAGAACCAAATGAATGTGATCGCCACAATGGTGGCGGAGATGAAGGCAATGATGATTGCAAGCCAGGGGAGATACCCCGCCGACCCTAATTCTCAAGCTCCTGCGGGGCCATCCGATGGAGCGAACGCTAGTCCGGCACCCGCCGCTAATCCAACTCTGAATCCGGAGAGACCGTCTAAGGATCCCCCATTGTGATTGACCCGGAGAAAAAGGAGAAGCAAGTTCTCAAAATGGAAGAGGAAATTAAGAGGCTCGCTAAGATCGAAGAGTGTTTGGCAAGTCGGGGTTATGAACTCTCGAGGTTCGACAAGGTTGCACCATTCGAAAAGATAGAGGTTCCTCGCCGATTACAAGGAACCGGACTTTGTGAGGAGATATAACGGGACCGGGTGTCCCAAGGCGCACTTGAAGTATTACTTGCGCCGAATGTCGCAGTTCTCGGACAACATTCCACTACTGGTTAACACCTTCCAGGAAAGCCTATTCGGGGGGCGCCACGGCGTGGTTCATTGAATTGGAGCCGGAGAGGCTCGCCGATTGGGATAAACCGCGCACGAGTTCCTTCGGCAATACAAGTTTAACACTTTGACCGCCCTAACTAGAGAGGACCTTTTAAGGACCGTAAAAGGAAAGAGCGAGGCCGTTCGCGCTTACGCCCAAAGATGGAGAGCGTTGGCTATGCAGTAAAGCCACCCGTCCCGAAGAAGAACTAATAGACCTTTTCTCAAGGCCCTTCCATTTGAATTTTTCGACAAGTTGAACACCTCGGGTGTCGACATTTGCACACCCGATCAAGGTGGCGGAGCGCCACGAGTGGGCATTAAGAGAAAAGAAGATACCCGAGGCGCCTTTCAAACGCCAATACCCTTTGAGAAGGGATAATAGGGAGCAAACGGGAGAAGTAGCCTTTGTCCCTAACCCGCCAAAGCCCGGAAATTTCTCGCCTTCAATTCCTACCCAAGGAACGTCCTCCTGGACCGCTTCCAAACCACCGGAATTCAGAAAGAAGAACCCAGTTGTTTTCACCCCACTACCCCGACCCTTATCCAAATTGTTACCCATGCTGTTGGAGAATCGCTTAGTTGCTAAAGAGCCACCTAGAGCTCACTCGCCAAAATTTCCTGGGTATGATGAGACCCAGACGTGCGTATATCATATGGGAGAAAGGGGGCATAACGCGGACAACTGTCTCGCTCCGAAGTTCAAGGTGCAAGCATTGATCGACGGAAAAGTTCCGGAGTTTGATAAAGCCGAACCGAATGTGCAGCAGAATCCGCTACCCGAGCATCGCGAGGTGAACGTGATTTTTAGAGGTGAAGAGGATGAGGTTCTGGAATTCATAGCGGATATGGGTAAAATGCGGGATGACTTGACATTGGCCTCGCAATACCCGGAAGGAGAGAGTATTTCCCGGGAGCAAAAAGAGGCTTGCTTGGAAAAATTGATTAGCTTAGGCGTCATAGGAAGAATGGAAAATGTCGCTTTCAAGGGGACCTACGTGGCGGTAGACATGCTGTCCGAGGAGTTCGCGATGAAACCTACGAAGGGAGCTCTTTTGAAAATACCCTCAGGATATTTGATGAGCATCAAAGATGGTCAAGAAATTGAAGAGATAGACGAATATGAAGTCCGTCTGGATAAGGCCCGCTGAGGCGATAGAAGATTTTTGCAGAAAGCCCTAGAGAGGGGCGAAATAGTTGATAACCTGGGGGAAGATAGTGGTGGGTACAACTTTAAAGTGCTATATTCGGCGCCCCCGAGTTTCTTTGTTGACTCTGGAGATGTAGTCCCCGATGGGTGGGGTGGAATGGATGACCCCGCAAGTGACGAATTTGTGGGAACGGTCGATGAAATTAAGGACCAAGCGGCTCCTCGGAATGAACAGGAGAATCGAGAGGTCGATATGCGACTTTCTAATCTGGAGACGCACATGCGTCATTTGACGACTATGGTAGCAGAATTATCGCAATTGATGGCCAGGAACAACGCCACGAGAATAGAAGAGAATATGCAGATTCTGGAGATACGGCGGACCATGGAGATACAGAATCGGAAGATCGCTCTACTGCAAGAGCAAGGAAATGACGTGTCGAGGAAAATGGATGAGTTGAAGGAGCTGATTACGCCACTTACTCAAGCAAGAAACGTCCCGCCTCAAGGTGCGAACCCGAGAGTGGTCTTCCGCACGAAGTATAATGGCGTCGGGTGTCCTCTGGCGCATGTCTCATACTATCTCCGCCAAATGATTGGCCACCATGAAGATGATGAAACATTGATCCGGAATTTCGGACATAGTTTAACCGGGCCCGCGCCGGCATGGTTCCAATCAATTGACCTAGACCGGGTCCCGAGCTGGGAGGATTTATCGAACACTTCATACGACACTTTGAAGGTGGAATCGAGGTTATTTCACTAAGGCTAATCTGTTGAATATCCGGAAAGGGGAAGACGAGAGTTTTGAACTCTTCGCTAGGAGGTGGAAGAAACACGCCGTGATGGTGCAACCGCCGCCGTCGGAGAAGGAAATGCTGGAGTTCGTATTGAAGTCACTTCCGGCGGAATACTTTGATCGCATGTATGCATACACGTACTCATCGTTCCAACATCCGGTGGAAATCGGCATGAGGATTGAAGGGATTATCCCGAGAATCAGAAGAGAAAAGCAGAGGGATTTCGATGAAGAAAATGCCACGCCGGTAAGGCCAGTCCGTAACATAACCCCCGAGGATGTCCACGAGGACGAAATGATCGGGATGGTAGATACCCCGATTCGTTTCGTGATTGATTTGAACAAAGTTGATAGTTGGGAGTTAGAAGCTTCTAGTTCAGAAAAACCATCAACATCCGAATCACTACCAGAAAAGATCATACCGGTGAGGATTAAATTACCGCCCGTGGAAGAGTACAACTCAAAGGCGCTTCATCGGGATTATGGAACGGGCGAGATTGACGCCATAATGAGATCCGGAAGATGTTATCCCCGAGAGAAGCGGATTTCAAAAGAGAATCCCAACTCAGGAAGAGGTTGAGAAGTTGCAATCGGTCGTGAGGACCAGTGAATATGATGTCGTTGACCAACTGCGGAAGATGCCCGTACGGATTTCCTTACTGGATCTCTTCAAAAATTCTGAAAAGCACAAGGATGCCCTTTTGAAAGTGCTGGATGAGGTGCATGTTCCGTAGACAATTAACGAAGTGCAATTGGGAGACTTTGTGGGTGCTATCCTTCTAAAAGATCGATATCTTTTTCGGACGAAGATTTCCCGAAAGAAGGGCGAGTCCACAACAGGGCCCTCTACGTAGCCGTGAGGTGTCACGGAAAAGAGGTGCCTCATGTCTTGATTGATAATGGTTCCGCTTTTAACCTGTGTCCACTAAGCACTTTGAGAAGCTTGGGGATCAATGAAGATTTTGTGAAGACATCCAAGGCCACCATCCGGTCATTTGACGGAGTCTCCAAGAAAGTTGTAGGGGAGATTGAGTTGGACATTGACATTGGACCGGTAACTTTCTCTATACCGTTCCAAGTATTGGATATTCCAAGCGCCTTCACCTTGCTCCCGGGAAGACCGTGGATTCATGTGTCCGGAGCGGTACCTTCCTCTCTCGCATCAAAAGTTAAAATTTGTGGTCAAGGGTCAATTGATCACCGTCCATGGCGAGACGGGGCATCGAGCCGCTTTAAAAGGGATGATCCCATACATTGAACCCTCAAAAGAGGAGGAGCTGAGTTATCACACCTTTGACGTTGTATCCGTCGTGCATGTATCACCGGATGCAAAGGTGGCTATACCGCAGCTTTCGAAACCCGCAACTATGGCGGGAAAAGTGCTACTCTCGAATGGATTTATTCCAGGTACCGGATTAGGGAAATATGGTCGTGGAATCCGTAACCCTTTGAATTTGGGCTCAAGTGATCACAAGGTTGGTCTGGGTTATAATGGAATAGCGAAAAATAACATAGGTCGAGGTCGAGGTCGAAACAATCGTTATGGAGACCGTGGAAGCCGTGGACACCAAGGTGGCCGTTTCATAGGCACCGATGTATGGAAAGCTAGAGGAAAAATGCTCCTAAACCCTTTATTCGAGGTATTCTCTAAGGGAGGCAAATGGCTGGAAGATGAAGACATCTCTGAGGATGCAGAGCCGGACTTATTCAACCCGTTCCTGGATAATCGGGTGAACGTGATAATTGAGTGGCCGGACGATGATTTTCCCACCCCCGAGTAAAAGGCTCTTTCTGAACTTTATCTTTTAATGCATTTTGATTATTGCATTTGCTTTAAAGCTTTTTGATGTTTTAGCACCCTTTGGGTCACATGCTGTGATCCAGGAAGTGCAAGATCGTATTGTTCTTAGTTGCATCTATTAATGAAAAATATTTCAAATTTGATTACAGACATGTGGAGCAACGGATTGGTCCGATGATGACAATTGATTCTACCATGAAACTTGAGGCCCGATCCGCCATATGATCTTGGATTTTAAATAGCTTTTGAGAACCGAGGATGTCCGGAAGATCGTGGACTAGTTCTCCTTTCTTTGTCTAAAAAATTGGAATTTAAAAAATGTTTTCATGATAAAAATCATGCATCCTTTAATTTTATCGTCTTTGAATACTAACCTTTCATGGTGCATTTCGGGCATGTCATCCCACCCATACATAACAAGTTAATATGTGACTCGAGATCGCTCGATGACTATGCATGCGAAGTTGATATAGACGAGGTTGATGTGAGCGATATCAAGAAAGAATGGGATTGTTTTGAAGAATCTAAACCCCCTATTTCTGAAGAACCCATCACTATTAATCTGGGAGATTCTCGATTGCGTCAAGGAAGTGAAAATAGAAGGACACTTGTCCGCAGCAGATGTTTTAAGGATGACGGCGTTACTCAAGGAATATCAAGATATTTTCGCCTCGGTCATATGCTGACATGCCGGGGCTAGATCGTGAAATTGTGGAGCATGCTTCGCCCACCAATCCTTCTTGCACACCAGTAAATCAATCACCTGAAGGATGAATCCCGAATCGGCGGATAAGATCAAGGAAGAGGTCATGAAGCTCCTTAAAGTTGGATTTATCGAGGCCGTCCCATATGCTGATTGGGTCGCCAACATCGTACCCGATTAAGAAGAAGGATGGGAGAATTAGAATATGCGTGGATTATCGGGACTTGAACAAAGCTAGTCCCAAGGATGATTTTTCCCCTACCGCACATTGATGTGCTCGTCGACGCATCGCGGGTTTTGAATTGTTCTCCTTTATGGATGGATTCTCGGGATATAATCGGATTATGTTGAAGGAAGAAGATAAGATCAAGACCTCATTCACTACACAATGGGGAACTTTCTGCTACAAGGTAATGCCCTTCGGATTGAAAAATGCAGGTGCAACATATCGTAGGGCTATGGTGACCCTTTTTCATGACATGATACATAAGGAGATTGAGGTCTATGTGGATGATATGATTGCCAAGTCCGGACACGGAGAAGACCATGTTAAAGTGTCAAGAAGTTATTTGATCGATTAAGAAAGTATAAGCTCAAGTTGAATCCTGCGAAATGCGTATTTGGCGCAAGATCCGGAAAGCTGCTAGGATTTGTGGTGAGCAATCGTGGTATTGAAATTGACCCTTCCAAGATTAAAGCCATATGGGAAATAGGAACTCCTTCCATCGTTAAGGAAGTAAGGGGTCTACTGGGAAGGTTGAATTATATATCCGGATTCATATCCCAACCGTCAGAAACGGCGAAACCCTTCTTCAAGTTGCTAAAGAAAGGTGCAAAGGTGAAATGGGATGCGGAATGCCAACAAGCATTTGAGAAGATCAAGGAATACACGGTACAACCTTCAGTGTTGGTACCTCCTATCCCTAACGTTCCTTTAACTCTATATCCGACGGTTAATGATGAATCCTTGGGGGCTTTACTTGCCCAAACTAACCCCAAGGATCGCAAAGAGCGAGCCATATATTATTTGAGCAAAAAGTTCACAACATCTGAAGTCAAATACCCAGCAGTGGAAAGGACTTGCGTAGCATTGGTTTGGGTCCTCCACGGTGTTGACACTCGAATTTTTAGTCAGTTTTCTTTAGTTTTATTTTCCAAAATTCATTAAAAATTCACAAAAAAATAAAAAAATTTTGAAAAATCAACATTGGAAGCCTTGGCCAAGCATAAGGAACCAATTTGGAACAAAAAATAATTTTCCATATTTTTCGCATTTTTTATATTTTCGAAAAATAGGAAAAATCTTTGAAAATTCATAAAAAATACCTTTCGAGGTCACAAAAATACACAAAAATGTCCAATATTTTTTCTTTTAATTCCATTTTCATATTGACCTCAAGAAAAATTGAAAATTAAGTTCAATTTTAGGTGTTTCTTCACTATGCCTAGAGTTGAATTTGCATAAAAAATACCAATTGAGTCTTTTTATTTGCAATTTTTGCACATTTAGAGTTTAGACATTCAATTGCAGTCCCTTTGAACTTCAATTTGATCAATTGCACCCTCAATTGCGCGAATTGTGCGAATTGCACAGAAATTCTTAAAAATTTTGCAATTAAGTCCCTCAATTTTGCAATTTTTGAAATTACTTTTAATTGAGGGACTATCATGGTAAAATTAGACCATCCCTAGGGTTTTGATACATTCTAAAGCGATTGGCATAGGTCTCATAGTCCAATTTGATCGAATTGATGCTCAATTGAACATTTCCTAATTTGGGCAAATTGAAAAATTTGGGGTTTTCATAGAAATTGAGGTGAACTTTTGGGCAAAATCACATTTTTAGATAATATCCAGGCCCCTAAGTTCAATTTTGAAGTTTAATTGCAAAAATTCCCAGCCAATTCTCGTTTAATTTTGAAATTTGTGCTAAATTCATTGTCCGAACCGGTTCGAGACCGGTCGATCACGGTCGGACCGGTCGAACCGGTCCAGTAATGCACTTCATCTTCTTCTGAACGTCCGCACGAATGAACAAGTATTTGGGCGAATTTTGACGAACAAATTGACAAGGCAATCGGCGATAATCAAAGCAATTAACCCGGGCGTTTTGTTCCTCGGGGTGATTTCGCGTCGATTGGGCCCGACTTCGAGGACAATCGTCGCCGGAGGAGCGCCGACGGAGCAGTCAAACCTACGGCGACGCAAAAAGGTCAACATTCAGCAAGTTAAGTGCAATTCGTGCGCAATTGGTGTTGCCGGGAGTGTCAAACGGAGCCGGACGGAATCCTATTCCGTTCCGGTCTCGCCCAACTCACTTCGCACGCGTGGGCACGTGCGAAGTGAGTCGGTTAAGCTTTGCCCGACGCGCCATTATTTGAAAAAACGAGTATAAAAGGAGGAGAACATTCGCGAAGCAAAGGGGGGCTCATTCTGTTCGTAAGGTGTTGAGAGAGCTAGAGAGAGAGAGAGAAAACGAGAGAGAGCTCGTTCTCCCGCTCGTTCGGTCGAGAACTCGAGCTCGACCGTGAGCTCTTGGTGAGGCCAATCTGGGAGTGAATCGAGACTTGAAACCACGTCCGTAAGCTTCGTTTAGGCTCGTGGATTCGATCGCGCCGCCTTAATCAACCCGCGAGCTCCTAAAACGGTAAGTCAAATCTCCAAACTCAGCTCGCACTCACATGGCATCACGTTGATTTGAGCACGATCCTTGAAATTACCGTGTCGTTTTTGTCCTCGAGTATTGCTGATCCTTCCCGCATTTTGTTCGGCTTTGATTTTGCACGAACGTCATCAATCGAGTCTGTCAATTCTAACCTCCATGGCCGAACACTGCCGAAGCCTACCTAGGAAATCCTAGGTCACGCGAGCTCGATCTGAGCTCGAGGTAAGCATCTAGAACTCCTATTCGTACGATTGTGTGAAGGAATTGAGTTATCTTGCTCGTGATGTGCGATTGAGTTCCGCAATTTCATTCCGTGCGAAGCTCATTACTCAAGATCTAGCGAGTGAAATGGCTTGATTTTTGGATATGTTAATCTAGAACTCGAGGCGAGTCGAGCGGTAGTAGTTTCGTGTCGATCCGGCGAGATCTCACCGTTAGATCTCGCCGGAGCCTCTCAGCCGTTCATTTGCTCGCCGGCGAGAGGTTGAAGACGATGATGTGGCGCGGTCAACGTGTCAAAGAGATGATGTGTCATTATGTGATTGGGCCAAGGTGTCGCCGACTCAGCTCGGCCGTTGGTGCGGACGAGCCGAGTCAGCCCAGATCCGACGGCCATGGTAATTTGATAGGTTTGATTTAGGGCCGTCGGATCTTGATTTTTGTATTTTAGATATTAGATATATTAGATATAAAATAGGAAATCAAAAACGGTGGCGTTTAGAATGCATGCTGCGACGTCGTTTAGGGCGTATGAGGGACGAACGGCTCAGATCTAAGCTAGGGTTAATCGTAGCCGTTCAACGCATCGAATGAAGCGTCGTCGTTTTGCTTTAAGAGGGAGCCGACGGCCCGGATCGAGTCTTAGATTGCATCGTGGCCGTCCGTTTGGAATAACAGATGCGACGCCGTTTTTGAGTACATAGGCCCGAACGTCGCCGTTTTGTCTAGAGAAGGAGTCGACGGCCGAGATCGATTCAAAGATTAATCTCACCGTCCATCTTTTTGTATAATTTCGAATATTAGGAAAATAGATTAGAAAATAGAAAATAAATAGAAAATACATATACGGCGCCGTTTTTGATGTCGTAGGTGAGTCCGAGGCGGTCGGACCGGGTTGACCGGTCGTTGACCGGGTTGACCCGGTCCGGTTTATTAATAAAAAAATAATAAAAAATAAAAAGAAATTTCCAAAATCCAAAAAAATTGTAAAAATACTTAGAAAATTCATAAAAATTCCCTGATTTTCATAAAAATTTCTAAAAATTTGTAGATCGATTCGGGACTCATAAAGTCTGGATCGAAAATTTTTGAGACTTCGAGGGTCGATTAATTTCGATCCGGAAAATTTCCAATATTTTTTTTAAAAAAATAAATGAAAATTCCAAAAAATAGAAAAAATTAGAAAAATTCCATAAAATCACAAAAAATGGGAAATGGCCACATTCAACTGGCCCAACCCCGATTTTGTGATTTTCGGGTCCCGAACCCCAAAAAATGACCATTCTACCCTTTTGGGCCATTCGCCCCAAATTTTTACCCAAATCACCCCGACACCCAAATTTGATTTTTGTATGGGCCGATAGGGCCATTTTAGACATATTGAACCTTGATTGATTGATTTGTTTGATTGCGATTATTTTGATTGCGCATTAATTTTTTCTGATTGTGATTGATTAGGATAGAAAATTCCCATCTGCATGAAAACTTAGAATTGTTAGGGCCTACCTTACCCGATATTACATCTGCATGAATTCGTAGGTTAGAAAAACAATCAACATCGGTAACCGAAAGGGCGTCAAATATGAAATTTGGCGTAACCAAGTCCCCGGACCCAAAATCTCTGGTTTTCGCGGAACCGAACGGTTTCTCCCGACCGCTCGGTAAGGTTTTCCGATCGTACCTTCCAATAAATCGATCGGTGGCCGTTGACACCCGAATTTTTAGTCGGTTTTCCTTTAGTTTTATTTTCCAAAATTCATTAAAAATTCACAAAAAATTAAAAAATTATAAAATCAACATTGGAAGCCTTGGCCAAGCTTAAGGAACCAATTTGGAACAAAAAATATTTTTCATATTTTTCATTTTTTTAATATTTTCGGAAAATAGGAAAATATTAGAAAATGCATAAAAAATACCTTTCGAGGTCAAAAAAAATACACAAAAATATCCAATATTTTTCTTTTAATTCCCTTTTCATATTGACCTCAAGAAAAATTGAAAATTGAGTTCAATTTTAGGTGTTCCTTCACAATACCTAGAGTTGAATTTGCACAAAAAATACCAATTGAATCTCTTTATTTGCAATTTTTGCACATTTGGAGTCTAGACATTCAATTGTGGTCCCTTTGAACTTCAATTTGATCGATTGCACCCTTAATTGTGCGAATTGCACAAATTGCACTGAAATTCTTAAAAATTTTGCAATTTAGTCCCTCAACTTGCCAATTTTTGAAATTACTTTTAATTGAGGGACTATCATGGTAAAATTGGACTGCCACCCTATGTTTTCATACGTTTAGAATTGATTGGAATGGGTCTCATGGTCCAATTTGGTCAAATTGACACTCAATTGAACTTTTCCCCAATTTGGGCAAATTGAAAAATTTGGGGCTTTTGTATAAATTGATGGGAAATTTTGGGCAAAAATGCATTTCTAGATAATATCCAGGCCCCTAATTGCAATTTTGAGGTTTAATTGCAAAAATTCCCAGTCAATTGTGATTAATTTTGAAAATTATGGGAATTTCACTGTCTGATCCGGTTCAGACCGGCCTAACCGCCGGTCGGACCGGTCCAAACAGTGTCGTCTTCCCCAACTCAGCCGCGCCATTTTGCAGATTTGGAAGTGGATTTTGATCACCAAATTGAGAGCCAATTCGACTCTAATTCGTTCAATTGATAGAGGGCTTTGGTTGTCCAAGTCGAGGAGCGTCGATTGACGCCGGTGACAGAGCCAATCATCACCGGAGCACGGCTGAATCTCCGGTCAAAGGTTCGGCGCCGGCGGAAAGTCAACATTTTGCAAAACGCCCAAATTGAAGCTCAATTCGCGTACGCCGGAGTGTCAAACGGACTTGGACGGAACACTGTCCCGTTCCCGTCATCGTTCAATTCACTTCGCACGCGTGGGCACGTGCGAAGTGAGTCGGCGAAGCCTTCACCGTGCGCGCCAAACTTTGAAAATCGAGTATAAAAGCCAAGGAAGATTCCAGACTAGGGGGGGCTCATTCGTGCTCGTCCAAGAACCGAATAGAGAGAGAAAGCGAGAGAGAGGTAGAGCGAGAAACTCTCGTGCTAAGCTTTCGCCCGAGCTTCGAAGACAAGCTGCAAATCGCCCGGCCGGTCACCTCGAGTCGAATCGAGACGTCGGACCACCTCCCGAAGCTCGCTGGTGCTTCCGTAAGACGATCGCAGTAGTTCAATCGGATCAAAACCTTCGAAACCGGTAAGTCGTTCTTCCAATCTAAGCTCTGCTCAACCATGGCACTACACCGATTCATGCACGATTCTGTCAATTGATGTGTGCCTTTTAGTCATGGAACGTATCTAACCACGATCGCATTGCTTTTTCACTTTGATTTTACCTAAACTACGCGAGTCGAACCTCCAACCTTGCTCGGTCCGGCCGAACACCGGTCAGTCGTTTCTGCACCTTGCGAGCTCGATCTCGAGCTCGAGGTAAGTTTCCTTACCCCCTCTTTTGGCTTCGTGTGATATAATTTGATTGTTGTGCTGTATATTGCTCGATC
>NW_025955926.1:0-12985 GCF_020921035.1 Rhodamnia argentea
TTTTGGTGTTGTAGGCGGGTTTTGGAGCGGTTGGACCCGGGTTGACCGGTCGTTGACCGGGATGACCCGGTCCGGTTCTTCAATAAAAAAATAATAAAAAATAAAAAGAAATTTCCAAAAATCCAAAAAATTGTAAAAATACTTAGAAAATTCATAAAAATTCCTGGATTTTCATAAAAAATTTCTAAAAATTTGTAGATCGATTCGGGACTCATAAAGTCTGGATCGAAAATTTTTGAGACTACGAGGGTTGATTAATTTCGATCCGGAAAATTCCCAATATTTTTGAAAAATAAATAAAAATTCCAAAAAATAAAAAAATTAGAAAAATTCAAGAAAATCACAAAAATGAGAAATGGCCACATTCAACTGGCCAAATCGAAATTTTGTGATTTTCGGTCCCAAACCCCAAAAATGACCATTCTACCCTTCGGGCCATCCGCCCCAAATTTTTACCAAATCACCCCGATACCCAAATTTGATTTTTGTGTGGGCCGATAGGGCCATTTTAGACATATTGAACCTTGATTGATTGATTTGATCGATTGTAATGATTTTGATTGCGCATTATTTTTTGTCGATTGTGATTGATTAGGATAGAAAATCCCATCCGTATGAATACTCGTATTTTTTTAGGACCTTACTCATCCGATATCGCATCTCGCATGAAATCTTAGGTTAGTAAAACAATCAACATCGGTAACCGAAAGGGCGTCAAATATGAAACTTGGGCGTAACCAAATCCCCCGGACCCAAAATCTCCGGTTTCGCTGAACCGAACGGTTTCTCCCGACCGCTTGGTAAGGTTTTCCGATCGTACTCTTCCAATAAATCGATCGGTGGCGACTCCAATTGCATGTACATCTCGCACATGCCACCCGACCACACAAGGTCAAATTTCGATATTTGAAAATTTTACCCGACATCGCGATTCGAGTAATGGGTCTTGGGAGAGACTCACGATCCCCCCATATATATATATGCCTATAAAAGGAGGGGATCGGCCCGTTAGCCCTATTCCACCCCCGGGAAATGAGGAAATTTCGGGGAGGGTCGCGACAAAGACAGACGGCGATACCGGATCCGAACAATCCTGCTCATCCTTCATCGTCTAACGCTACCGATAAGGGGCAACCTGAAGACGCCCATCCTGTTCCCGAGGCTACTCAAACTCCTCATGTTAATCCGCAGCCTAAAGTGTCGCCCGTAGTTATTAACCTGGAGAAGGAAGAAAGAGGAAAATCCGCGGTTAAAACAGAAGAAGGGGCTAAGAGGTTGGCCAAAATTGAAGAGTGCCTGAGCGATCAAGGCTATGAGTTAGCCTGATTTGATAAGATCTCTCCTTTTGCGAAAATTGAGGTGCCGCCGGATTACAAGGAACCGGAATTCGTCGGGAAGTACAACGGGACAGGCTGCCCCCATGCTCATTTGAAATATTATCTGCGCAAGATGGCGCATTACTCGGACTACGCCCCTCTCCTCATGAACACGTTCCAAGAAAGTCCGCGTGCGCCGCTTTGGCCTGGTTCATCGAGTTAGACTTAGAAGATTATGATGGCTGGGAGGATTTAGCTGAAGATTTTCTGCATCGGTACAAGTTTAACACCGCCACCACCCCTACTCGAGAAGACTTGCTTAGAACCGTGAAAGGAAAGAACGAGTAGATCCGTACGTATGCCCGCAGGTGGCGAGCCTTGGCGACGCAAGTTAAACCGTCTATTCCAGAAGACGAATTGGTGGACTTATTTCTAAAGGCACTCCCCTATGAGTACTTTGACAAGTTGAACACGTCGGGTTGTCGGACGTTCGTCCATCCGATAAAGGTTGCGGAAAGGCTGGAATGGGCCATGAGAGAAAGAAAAGCTCCAGAAGTGCCGGCAAGACGCCAATATGCATTGAGAAAAGAAAGTGGGGCGGGAGTTGACATTGCCTTTGTACCGAATCCACCAAAGCCCAAGCAGTTCTCGAACCCCAACCCGACCCCAGGGGGATCGTCATGGTCGACGTAAAAGGTGCAAGAACCGAGGAAGAAGCCACCTCCTAAGCGATTCACGCCCCTTCCTAGGCCATTATCCAAGTTGCTTCCGATGCTGTTGGAGGAGCGATTAGTTGCGAAGGAACCGCCAAGGCCAAACCCGATGAAATATCCTGGATATGATGAAAGCGCGTCGTGTGTCTATCATATGGGGGAGAGAGGACACAATGTCGACAACTGCTACATCCTAAAGCTCAAGGTGCAAGCCCTTATTGACAACCACCCGGTGGAGTTCGACAAGACGGCGCCTAATGTACAGCAGAATCCGCTCCCTGATCACCAGATGGTAGGGATGATTTTCGACGGAGAAGAAGAGAATCACCTAGAGCTCAAGGTGAACATGAGCAAATTGCGCGACATTTTGGCAATTGCTTCGTCTTATCCAAATGAAGGGGAAATGTCGATTGAACGAAAAATGCTGTGTATCTCCAAGTTAATGAGCCTCGGGATAGTTGCGGATGTTAGTGACGAGACATTTGAAGGAGTGCTTGCTCTTGTGAGTTTGGATCGAGATCGGTTCGTGATGGAAACCGAGCAAGGCAATTACTGGAGGGTTCCTCATGAAAGCTTGATGGGTGATATAGAATTGATTACGAATCCCGAGTCTAAGATTGATGAAGATGATCCGGAAGCCGAAAAGACTCGTATGGGCGATCAAAGATTCGTATTGAAGGCGCAAGAAAAGGGCGAAATTGTGGACAATTTGGGCGAAGATTCGGGGAGATACAATTTCAAAGTAAAATACTCCGCTCCTCCTAGTTTTTTCATAAAGGCTGAGGATATTGTACCGGATGGATGGGGAGGTATGGATGAAGTTATTGAGCCGGACGTAGTTGATGATGTTGCCAAAGTCATACCTCATCTAAAAAGTTCAGGGGCGAAGAATAATGCCGAGGTTATGGAGCGATTATCCGGTATGGAAAAATACGTGGCTGATTTCTTTCATGAATTGGAAAATTTTGCTCAACAAGCGGCAGTGATAGATCAGGCGCATAAGACGAGTGATACGCATGTTGTAGAACCCCGCACTCGGAGTTATGAACAAAGTCTGAAGGTGATGAAATTGATTTGCCAATTCGGGGATCCGAGTGCATTGTTGACGGAAACGAAAGAACTTCTGAGCTCTTTGGCTTCAGCTGGAATCACCCCGCGGCCGATCGAGCAACCGAATCATTTGCTTCACGGAAACTCGCTCGTCTCGAAGCAATTTTTACTAAGGCTGATTTGACCCATGAGGATGATGAAGAACTGGGATTTGATGCATGTAGAGAGTGGATGCGAACTTCGCGGGTTTATACTCCCATGGTTGAAGAGGAATTGGGGGGATATTTTCCGGGACCCCTCTCACGTGAAGTTTTCGAGCAAAGCCCTCCATAAACTTTCCGCTCTTTTGCTCATTTGGTGCGAGTGGGCGAAGAGGTTGAAAGGAGCTTATTGACTGAAAAATTTCAAGGTGCAGAAGCTGAATCCTCAAGCAAAAGAGACAGTGAGGTTGCCTTAAGTCAAGAAGTCTCGTCGATAGTTCAGAAGCATGATGTATTTTACCAAGAGCTCGAATGCGGATATAATTCAGAAGATCTAGATGATCTGATTGGGATGATTGGGACCGTAGCTCCCATTGTGATTGGACTGGATAAAGTTGATGACTGCGACAGTAAAGACGAGCGCCCGGTCAAGCCAGTAGTGATTTGCTTTTTCGACGATGAGACGGATGATGAACCGAGGTTAAACCGGGAAAAAGCGACGCCGGTGGTGATTAAAGTTCCACCCGTAGAGCCGTATAACCCCAAAGCGGTCCATTGGAATTATGGAACCGGAGAAATAGATGCTGTGATGAGATCGGGTAGATTCTACGCCCCACGGGAGGCCGAACCTGAAAAGAAGGAGGTGACTAAGGACGACGCCGAGAAGCTCTTGTCCATCGTCAAGACGAGCGAGTTTGAAGTGATAGAGCAGTTGAGGAAAATGCCAGCCCGGATCTCTTTGCTTGATCTGTTCATTAATTCGTAGAAACATAAACAAGCACTCCTGAAGGTGTTGAATGAGGTGCACGTTCCCGAGACGATTGATGAGACTCAGGTGGAGAATTTCGTTGGGGCGATCTTGCAGAATGATCAAATAAGCTTCTCGGATGAAGACTTTCCCATGGAAGGGCGAGTGCACAACAAAGCGCTATACATTACCGTAGAGTGTCATGGAAAGCGAGTAGCCCATGTGTTGATAGACAATGGATCCGCTTTCAATATCCGCCCTTTGGCCACGTTGAGGAATTTGGGCATAAAAGAAGAAATGATTCGCACTTCCAAAGCAACTGTCCGGGCTTTTGACGGAATGAGGAAAGCTGTGGTTGGGGAGATCGAACTTGACGTCGTCATAGGCCCGACCAAATTTTCTATTGATTTCCAGCTGATGGACCTCCCGAGTGCTTTTGGGTTTTTATTGGGAAGGCCATGGATTCATGTAGCTGGGGCTGTCCCTTCGAGCTTACATCAAAAGGTGCGATTCATAGTCGATGGGAAGATTGTTACCGTCCATGGTGAGGTGGATCTCCGGTCTTATCAGAACAGTGCTATACCCTACATAGAGCTTGAGGCCAAAGAGGAGGCCGGTTATCGTTCTTTGGAACTAGTGGCCGTGGTCCATACACCGGTCGGGACCAAGCTAAGAGTTCCCGCTCTTTCTGAATTTGCTGCTTTACCTGAAAAAATGCGGTTGGCTTATGGATATCTTCCGGGAGATGGCCTAGGGAAATCTGGCCAAGGGATCCGCACTCCTTTACAACTCGAGTCCAATGAGCACGAGGCTGGATTGGGTTTTGGAGTCGATAGCAGCAGTCCTGCCACTCTGAAAAATCACCATGGAGGCCGAGGCCGAGGCAAAGGCAAAAGCCATGGAAGCCGAGGACGCCGAGGAGGCCGCAGTGATTCTTTTATCGGCTCTCCCACCCGGAAAGGCAAAGCTAAAATGTTCGACAATCGGTTGAACCAATTTTTCTCTAAGGATTCTAAATGGCCGGGAGACGAGATGGTGTCCCCTATGACAGAGACAGACCTGACCAATCCATTCCTCGAGGACAACACTGTGAATGTGATAGTCGAATGGCTCGAGGCAAATGAAGATGTTATTGAGTAAAGAGATCTTCTCTGCAGCTTTTTCCTTTATTACTAGCATTTATGTTTACTTTACTGCATTTCTGCTGTATTCCTTTTCCGCATTTTGATTTAGTGCTTTTTACTTTGAATGTAAAAGGAAAATGCCATTGGATCTCCGACCGTTGGTCCAAACAAGACACTTTGTAATGCGGTCCTTTTTACATCCAATAAAGCTTTTCATGTTTCATTAAGGACATGTGGAATAACAAATCGATCTAATGATGACGCTCGTCTTCGTGAATCGAAGCTTGAAGCCCGATTTGCCATGTGCTTCCTGATTTCCAAAATAATCTTTTTGGAACAAGAATGCCCGAGGATATGAGGACTAGTTCCATTTTCTAGATTTTCTGATTTTAAAATGTCTTTCACCAACAACAAAAAGAGGGATTTTTCCATAAAATCATCCATTATGATTTGCATATACCGACCATTTTCATGACATTTCAGGCATATCATCCCAAACATGCATGCTAGGTTGTTATGCAACTCCGATCATCGGGGGGATTATTCTTGCGATATAGAAGAAGAAGACGAGGGTCAGATAGCTATCCAGAGGGATTGGGTTAATTTTGAAGAATCTAAGCCTCCCACCGAAGAAGAGCCGATTGTCGTTAACATTGGAGAATCTAAAAATGTCAAGGAAGTGAAAATCGGAGGACATTTATCGCGGGCAGACGCGCCCAGGATTATCGAATTGCTCAAAGTATATCAAGATATCTTTGCATGGTCATATGCGGATATGCCAGGATTGGATCCGAACATTGTGGAACATGCATTACCCATTAATCCAGGATGCAAACCAGTGAAGCAATCATGCGGAACGATGAAACCCGAGCTCTCGGACAAGATTAAAGAGGAAGTGATGAAACTTCTTAAAGTTGGCTTTATTGAAGCCATTCCTTACGCAGTCTGGATTGCTAACATTGTCCCTGTCATGAAGAAGGATGGGAGAATTCGAGAGTGTGTAGATTATCGGGGTTTGAATAAAGCGAGCCCGAAAGATGACTTTCCTCTACCACACATCGACGTAACGGTTGATAGTATAACGGGGTTTGAATTGTTTTCGTTTATGGACGGGTTTTCTGGATACAATCAAATACCGATGAGGAAGAAAGACAAGGCTAAGACCTCATTCACTACCCCTTGGGGAAACTTTTGTTACAAGGTTATGCCTTTTGGACTAAGAAATGCCGGGGCAACATATCAAAAGGCCATGGTGACTTTGTTTCATGATATGATACACAAAGAGATTGAGGTATATGTTGACGACATGATCGCCAAATCCAGACCCGGAGAAGATCACGTCCAAATATTGAGAAAATTGTTTGATCGCTTGAGAAAGTATAAGCTGAGGTTAAACCCCAACAAATGCATATTTGGGGCAAGATCTGGAAAGTTTCTCGGCTTCATGGTCAGTAAGATCTGGGGGCATTGAGGTGGACCCGTCCAAAATAAAAGCAATCCTCGACATAGCCGCTCCCTCGACGGTTAAGCAAGTGAGAAGCCTTTTGGGAAAATTGAATTACATTGCCAGGTTTATATGCCAACTCTCTGACACGGCTAGACCATTTTTCAAACTTCTGAAGAAAGGCGCCAAAGTGGTCCGGGATGCCGAATGTCATCGGGCATTGGAGAAGATCAAACAGTATTTGATTTCCCCACCGATCTTGGTACCACCTATTCCAGAATACCCGCTGACCTTATATTTGACGATCCATCAAGAGTCGCTAGGGGCATTGTTGGCACAAACCAATCCTAAAGATGGAAAGGAGAGAGCCATTTACTACCCGAGCAAAAAGTTCACCACCTCAGAAATGAATTATTCTCCTGTCGAGAGGACCTGTGTTGCAGCAGTTTGGGTACTTCGTAGATTGAGGCAAGACACTCTGCATTATCACATTCAATTGGTAACAGAGAATGACCCGATTAAGTATTCGCTAGAAAAACCAACATTGGTTGGGAAACCGGCCAAATAGCAAGTGATGTTGTCAGAGTTTGACATAAGAAGTTCACCTCGTAAATCTATTAAGGGACGCGCTATAGCAGATTTGTTAGCACAAAGCTCTCGGTTAGAGCCAATTCCGGATGAAACAGAAGTTAAAGATCAAGTCCTGGCGTTAACAGAAGACAAATGGACTATGTATTTCGATGGTGCGGTTAACCTATCGGGAGCGGGTACCTGGCAAATCTTGATATCCCCCGAAGGGTCAACATTATCCTGTTACGGCAAAGTTGGTATTTCCATGTACCAATAATATGTCCGAGTACGAAGCATGCATCTTGGGCTTACGGTTAGCCATTTCCATGAAGGTGCAAAAATTACAGGTGTATGGTGATTCTATGCCGATTATTCTTCAAACTCAAGGAGAATGGAGAACAAAGGATTCCAAACTCATCCCGTATCATGAGTTTCGGGAAGAACTTGCTTTTGAATTCGAAGAAATATCGTTCGAATACTTGCCCGTAACGCAAAACCGGTTTGCAGACGCCTTGGCAACATTAGTCTCTATGTTGCGGGTGACGAACGGGCTGGATATAAAGCCTTTGAGAATTGATGTGATCACCCGGCCAGCTTACTGCATGCTGATAGAAGAAGAATTTGATGGTGAACCAAGGTATCATGATATCAAGAACTATCTTCCGAAAGGGGAATTTCCCAAAGGGAGTCAGCCGGAAGCAAAAAAATATATAGCCAAGATGGCTACCAAATTCTTTGTGAGCGGCCAAACCCCATATAAAAGATCATTTGATTCGGTATTGCTCAGGTGTGTAGACGCCAAGGAAGCAAACATACTCATGAAAGAGATTCACAAAGGAGTATGTGGGCCCCACATGAATGGTCATCTTCTTGCAAAAAAGATCATGCAACTCGGTTATTATTGGATGACCATGGAGTCAGATTGCGGTCAACATGTACGATCATGTCATCAATGCCTGATGTATAGAGATAGGATTAATGCTCCTCCAAATGAACTTCATCAAATGTCAGAAGCTTGACCTTTCTCTATGCTGGGGATAGATATGATTGGGCCAATAAACCCTGCTGCTTCAAATGGTCATCGCTTTATTCTCGTAGCGATTGATTATTTCACCAAATGGATCGAAGCCATTTCTTGCGCTAACGTCATTGCAAAGAGCGTAGCAAGATTTATTAAGAGAGATATAATCTCTCGCTACGGTCTCCTCGGGCAATTATCACGGACAATGGGTCCAATTTGAATAACAAGATTGTCGACGATCCGCTGGATCACTTTGGCATTCGACATCTTAACTCGTCTCCTTATCGCCCGAGATGAATGGGGCGGTTGAAGCAAAGCAAACAAAAACATCAAGAAGATCCTCGCGAAAACCTGAGAAAATTATAGGGATTGGCATGAAAGGCTACCCCGCTGCGTTGATGGCTTATCGAACTTCGATCCGAACTTCAACGGGAGCAACTCCTTATTCCCCGGTTTATGGCATGGAAGCAGTTTTGCCTGTAGAAATGGAGATTCCATCCTTGAGGGTACTATCAGAAATCAAACTTTCTCAAGCTGAATGGATACAACAAAGGTGCGAGCGGTTGGAATCTAATTGACGGCGTCGCCTCAAGGCTATCCGTCATGGCCAAAGTTATCAGAAAAGAGTAGCCAAATCGTTCAATCGCAAGGTGAAACCAAGATATTTTGAGGTGGGAGATCTCGTGGTGAGAAAGACATTGCCAAACGCCGCTCATCCGGGGGGTAAATTACGAGGAGCCATATGTTGTCAAGAAAGTGCTTGCGGGAGGGGCCTTGATTCTTGTAAATTCAGATGGAGATGAATTGGGATACCCTGTTAACGCCGATGCAGAAAGAAATATTATCCCCGAAATGAAATCGGAAATGATTGCGGCTTTCCTCCGAAAGATCCGAGTTGCCATAGAATCATTGCATTGCATACATTCATACATACATGCATACATGCACAAAAATTTGCGGGGTTCAAAAACAGGAAATCCAAGACCCAACTTGTTCAAGAAGAACTAGGGGTTTGTTCATCTCAAAGCAGGAAAAACGGGTGATATGTATCTGTTCCATTACTTCCATTTCAATCCTATTGCTCATCGTGTGATCGTTTCTTTTTGTCAAGGTACGACGATCAAGCACAAAAGATGACCAAAGATCGACGTCGGAATAGATGCAAGAATTCTTTCCATCATCTCACAAGACGGGAGACGGTTGAGAACGTCGGTAATTCGCAGAGGTCTTTGGTTTCGGAATTAGACTTTTTAATGGTCATGTCATCTGCATTCATCTTCAAAAACGGAGGTTATCCAAGCACATCCGGAACATGCGGAGTGAACTATGAATTCCCTTTGAAGGTATGTGTCGCGACCCTCCTCCGGAAATTCGTTCGATGAAATCCCAGCGGTGGAGTAGGGTTAACGAGCCGATCCCTTTTTACATTTTTTTTATGGGATCGCGAGTCCCTCCCAAGACCCATTACTCGAATCGCGATGTCGGGTAAAATTTATAAAATATCGAAATTGACCTTGTGTGGTCGGGTGGCATGTGCGATGTGTACATGCAATTTTGGAGTCGCCACCGATCGATTTATTGGAAGGTACGATCGGAAAACCTTACCGAGCGGGCCTGGGAGAAACCGTTCGGTTCGCGAAAACCAGAGATTTTTTGGGTCCGGGACTTGGTTACGTCAAATTTCATATTGACGTCCTTTCTGTTACCGATGTCAAGTGTTTTTCTAACCTAGGATTTCATGCAGATGCGATATCGGGTGAGGTAGGCCCTAACAATTCTAAGTTTTCGTGCGGATGTGAATTTTACTATCCTAATCAATCACAATCAAGAAATTTAATGCGCAATCAGAATCAATACAAGCAATCAAATCAATCAATCATACGTACATGTCTAAAATGGCCCTATCGACCCCTATAAAAATCAAATTTGGGTGTCGGGGTGATTTGGTAAAAATTTTGGGCAAATGGCCCAGAAGGGTAGAATGGTCATTTTTTGAAGTTCAGGACCCGAAAATCACAAAATTGGAGTCGGGCTAGTTGAATGTGGCCATTTCCCATTTTTTGTGATTTTATGAAATTTTTCTAATTTTTTCTATTTTTTGGAATTTTTACTTATTTTTCAAAAATATTGGGGAATTATCCGGATCGAGCACGGATCGACCTCGAAGTCTCAAAATTTTCGATCCAGACTTTTATGAGTCCCGAATCGATCTAGGAATTTTTAGAAATTTTTTGTGAAAATCCGGGAATTTTTATGAATTTTCTAAGTATTTTTGCAATTTTTTTGGATTTTTGGAAATTTCTTTTTATTTTTTATTATTTTTTATTAAAGAACCGGATCGGGTCAACCTGGCCAACGACCGGACGGAGACTCACTCCACACAAAACGACACCGTATATATATATGTATATATATACTAAATTTCTTTTTTGATTTTCTAAACTAATTTCTAATAATCGGAATATACTAAAATGGAATGGACGACCACGATTTACTATAAAATCCATCTCGACCGTCGACTCATTTTCACTAAAACGACGCCGCTCGGATACTCTCTACCAAAACGACGACGCACGCCTAGCAAACGAACGGGCCGGTCACGATTTCTTTTGGACCTAATTTGGACCGTCTATCTTTCGAAAACAAAACGACGCCGTGTTCACTAACTAGACGGACGGCCGGGATTGACTTCCAATTTGATCTGACCCGTCCACTCTCCTATAACGAAAACGACGCCGCATCCTTTAACACACTGAACGGCTAAGATTGATTCTAAGTTTGATCCGGACCGCTCATCCGTTCAAACGGCCAAACGACGACGCATTACTGTCGCGACCCTCCGGAAATTTTTCCGGGCGGAATAGGGCTAATGAGCCGATCCCTTAATTTAATTTTTTTTTTTAACCCTAGGGTTGTCGTGCGGGGTATTTTTTTTTTATGATCGCGGGTCTCTCCCAAGACCCATTACTCGAATCGCGATGTCGGGTAAAATTTATCAAATATCGAAATTGACCTTGTGTGGTCGGGTGGCATGTGCGAGGTGTACATGCAATTTGGAGCCGCCACCGATCGATTTATTGGAATGTACGATCGGAAAACCTTACCGAGCGGTCGGGAGAAACCGTTCGGTTCGCGAAAACCGAGAGATTTTGGGTCCGGGACTTGGTTACGCCAAATTTCATATTTGACGCCTTTCGGTTACCGATGTTGATTGTTTTTCTAACCTACGAATTCATGCGATGTAATATCGGGTAAAAGGTAGGCCCTAACAATTTCTAAGTTTTCATGCGGATGGGAATTTTCTATCCTAATCAATCACAACTCGAAAAAAACTAATGCGCAATCAAAATAATCGCAATCAATCAAATCAATCAAGGTTCAATATGTCTAAAATGGCCCTATCGGCCCATACAAAAATCAAATTTGGGTGTCGGGGTGATTTGGGTAAAAATTTGGGGCGAATGGCCCAAAAGGGTAGAATGGTCATTTTTGGGGTTGGGACCCGAAAATCACAAAATCGGGGTCGGGCCGCTTGAATGTGGCCATTTCCCATTTTTTGTGATTTTATGGAATTTTTCTAATTTTTTCTATTTTTTGGAATTTTCATTTATTTTTTCAAAAAATATTGAAATTTTCCGGATCGAAATTAATCGACCCTCGAAGTCTCAAAATTTTCGATCCAGACTTTATGAGTCCCGAATCGATCTACAAATTTTTTAGAAATTTTTATGAAAATCCGGGAATTTTTATGAATTTTCTAAGTATTTTTTACAATTTTTTTGGATTTTGGAAATTTCCTTTTATTTATTATTATTTTTATTAATAAACCGGGACCGGGGTCAACCCGGTCAACGACGCGGTCAACTCGGTCCGACCGCCTCGGACTCACCTACGACATCAAAACGGCGCCGTATATGTATTTTCTATTTATTTTCTATTTTCTAATCTATTTTCCTAATATTCGAAATTATACAAAAAAGATGGACGGGCGAGGTTAATCTTTGAATCGATCTCACTGTCGACTCCTTCTCTAGACAAACGGCGACGTTCCGGCCTATGTACTCAAAAACAGGCGTCGCATCTGCTATTCCAAACTGGACGGCCACGATGCAATCTAAGACTCAATCCGGGCCGTCGGCTCTCAAAGCAAAACGGACGATGCTTCATTCAGTACGTTGAACGGCTACGATTAACCCTAGCTTAGATCTCGAGCCGTCGTCCCTCATACGCCCTAAACGACGTCGCAAAGACGCATTCTAAACGCCACCATTTTTGATTTCCTATTTTATACTCTAATATATCTAATATCTAAAATACAAAAATCAAGATCCGAACGGCCCCTAAATCAAACCTATCAAATTACCATGGCCGTTGGATTGGAGGTGACTCGGCTCGTCCGCGCCAACGGCCGAGCCGAGTCGGCGACACCTTGGCCCAATCACATAATGACACATCATCTCTTTGACCTTTGTTGACCGCGCCACATCATCGTCTTCAACCTCGCCGGCGAGCAAATGAACGGCTGAGAGGCTCCGGCGAGATCTAACGGTGAGATCTCGCGGATCGACACGAAACTACTACCGCTCGACTCGCCTCGAGTTCTAGATTAACATATCCAAAAATCAAGCCATTTCACCCGCTAGATCTTGAGTAATGAGCTTCGCACGTAATGAAATTGCGAACTCAATCGCACATCACGAGCAAGATAACTCAATTCCTTCACACAATCGTACGAATAGGAGTTCTAGATGCTTACCTCGAGCTCGAGATCGAGCTCGCGTGACCTAGGATTTCCTAGG
>NW_025955928.1:0-5000 GCF_020921035.1 Rhodamnia argentea
CCTAAATAGGACATAAATCCCAAATTTTGGAGACTTATTTTTATTAGTAACTAAGGGCTTGTATGGTAGCTATTCTAATCCAAAAAGTGATTTTGATTAAAATATTTTCCTAATTCTATTCCCTATATGAGTTTTAGAGAATCGAATCTGATTTGTAAGCTGCATCAAAAATTACATTCCTAGAACATAAACGTGTTTAGTAACTACACAACATTTATGTTTCCAAAAATAATTGCTCTTCTTAATTTTTGTCATTTAAATCAAATAATTACGTAGTTACTTTGTGAAATTTCATCCTATATTCTGAATTAATTGAAATTCAACTATGCATTTGTTATTCTACCTTAGGTGATGTAACAGCCTAAATTTCCGTCAATTTACGTAATAAGCGAAATGATAATGGCGCAAGCGAGTAGGGGTTAATTAGTGTGGCCACGGACCTTTATCTAATGTTAGTCGTTCTAGTCTTCGAAAGTGAAATTTGCAGGAGCTGATTTGTGATTGGGCATGAAATTGTGGATAGATTTAAACCCCGCTTGTTACCCCTATAAAGGCCCCACCCACTCTCTAAGTGGTTCAATTAACGTCCAGTTTAGTGTACGTTCCTTGGTCTGGGCTTATGTTTCTATTGGGTTACTCGGAGGAGAACCTCGATTCATGTATCATCTATTATTTACGGTGGTGACTCTAGGTTATTGGTACCCAAAATATACAAACTGATTATTTGAGTTGTCATTGGGCTAGAGCAAATTGAGGTTGGATCTAGGGGTGTTCGACCAAGAGTTATGGAAGGAGTTCTTGGAGTTTCTGTGCTTGCACATTAGTTTGACTTGAACGCTTATGGCTGGGAGGTTATGGGTGATGGGAAATTAAAATCTGCTCATACAGATTGAGCATCAAATTAAGACGATTTGGAGTTGAAGGGTTGAATAAAGTGGCTGAGTTCTGATGGGCGTACATGGAGGAGTTTTGGAATGGCATGTCCGATTTGTTGTTGGAACTCTTGCTTTTATGAGGTGAATAACTTGTCTTGGCATTGAGACTATTTTGTATATTAATGGTGTGACGGTAAAATTGAGGGTTTGGGTTATTGGAGGATTGGTCATGAAGCATGGAGCATCCATGTATAAACTTGTGTGTCATATTGTCCGGTTTGGTTAGTTAGTATGATGAATCGAATGATTTAGTGGTGTAATTAGACATTATACTTGTTGAGCTTTGGCTCACTCCCTCGTTGTTACTCTCTCTCCGGTTGCTATAGGTGATAAAGGCATGGATAGAGCTTGAAGTTGGTGTTGGCCTAGTACTCGGATGTAGAGTTTCTCCTTTTATACTCTTCTAAGTGGAATTTGTAGGTTTCATTTACTAAAGACGATGTAAATAACCCATTTGACTAATAAAAGTAGCTATTTTCATAATTTCTTGAATGGTCTTATTGCTTGAATGCTATGTATGCATGCTATATAGACTAAGGCAGCTAATAATGAGGCCTGATCGGCGTCGTGCCCACCTATATGTTTACATGCATTTGTATTTTTATTTCGATCTTCTCTCGCCCCTTATAGTACTATAATATTAAAATAGAATGCGATTTAGTAGGGGATTAAGATTCGAGTCTCTCACAAGTTGGTATTAGAGCAAGCATAATCGAGGGTGATCTTGACATACTTGGTTTAGGGTTTAGGGTTTAGGGTTTAGGGTGTTTAGGGTTTAGGGTTTAGGGTTTAGGGTTTGTTTAGGGTTTAGGGTTTAGGGTTTAGGGTTTAGGGTTTAGGGTTTAGGGTTTTAGGGTTTAGGGTTTTAGGGTTTAGGGTTTAGGGTTTAGGGTTTAGGGTTTAGGGTTTAGGGTTTAGGGTTTAGGGTTTGGGGTTTAGGGTTTAGGGTTTAGGGTTTAGGGTTTAGGGTTTAGGGTTTAGGGTTTAGGGTTTAGGGTTTAGGGTTTAGGGTTTAGGGGTTTTAGGGTTTAGGGTTTAGGGTTTAGGGTTTAGGGTTTAGGGTTTAGGGTTTAGGGTTTAGGGTTTAGGGTTTAGGGTTTAGGGTTTAGGGTTTAGGGTTTAGGGTTTAGGGTTTAGGGTTTAGGGTTTAGGGTTTAGGGTTTAGGGTTTAGGGTTTAGGGTTTAGGGTTGTTTAGGAGTTTAGGGTTTAGGGTTTAGGGTTTAGGGTTTAGGGTTTAGGGTTTAGGGTTTAGGGTTTAGGGTTTAGGGTTTAGGGTTTAGGGTTTAGGGTTTAGGGTTTGGGGTTTAGGGTTTAGGGTTTAGGGTTTAGGGTTTAGGGTTTAGGGTTTAGGGTTTAGGGTTTAGGGTTTAGGGTTTAGGGTTTTAGGGTTTAGGGTTTAGGGTTTAGGGTTTAGGGTTTAGGGTTTAGGGTTTAGGGTTTAGGGTTTAGGGTTTAGGGGTTTAGGGTTTAGGGTTTAGGGTTTAGGGTTTAGGGTTTAGGGTTTAGGGTTTAGGGTTTAGGGTTTAGGGTTTAGGGTTTAGGGTTTAGGGTTTAGGGTTTAGGGTTTAGGGTTTAGGGTTTAGGGTTTAGGGTTTAGGGTTTAGGGTTTAGGGTTTAGGGTTTAGGGTTTAGGAGTTTAGGGTTTAGGGTTTAGGGTTTAGGGTTTAGGGTTTAGGGTTTAGGGTTTAGGGTTTAGGGTTTAGGGGTTTAGGGTTTAGGGTTTAGGGTTTAGGGTTTTAGGGTTTAGGGTTTAGGGTTTAGGGTTTAGGGTTTAGGGTTTAGGGTTTAGGGTTTAGGGTTTAGGGTTTAGGGTTTAGGGTTTAGGGGTTTAGGGTTTAGGGTTTAGGGTTTAGGGTTTAGGGTTTAGGGTTTAGGGTTTAGGGTTTAGGGTTTAGGGTTTAGGGTTTAGGGTTTAGGGTTTAGGGTTTAGGGTTTAGGGTTTAGGGTTTAGGGTTTAGGGTTTAGGGTTTAGGGTTTAGGGTTTAGGGTTTAGGGTTTAGGGTTTAGGGTTTAGGGTTTAGGGTTTAGGGTTTAGGGTTTAGGGTTTAGGGTTTAGGGTTTAGGGTTTAGGGTTTAGGGTTTAGGGTTTAGGGTTTAGGGTTTAGGGTTTAGGGTTTAGGGTTTAGGGTTTAGGGTTTAGGGTTTAGGGTTTAGGGTTTAGGGTTTAGGGTTTAGGAGGTTTTAGGGTTTAGGGTTTAGGGTTTTAGGGTTTAGGGTTTAGGGTTTAGGGTTTAGGGTTTAGGGTTTAGGGTTTAGGGTTTAGGGTTTAGGGTTTAGGGTTTAGGGTTTAGGGTTTAGGGTTTAGGGTTTAGGGTTTAGGGTTTAGGGTTTAGGGTTTAGGGTTTAGGGTTTTAGGGTTTAGGGTTTAGGGTTTAGGGTTTAGGGTTTTAGGGTTTAGGGTTTAGGGTTTAGGGTTTTAGGGTTTAGGGTTTAGGGTTTAGGGTTTAGGTTTTAGGGTTTAGGGTTTAGGGTTTAGGGTTTAGGGTTTAGGGTTTAGGGTTTAGGGTTTAGGGTTTAGGGTTTAGGGTTTAGGGTTTAGGGTTTAGGGTTTAGGGTTTAGGGTTTAGGGTTTAGGGTTTAGGGTTTAGGGTTTAGGGTTTAGGGTTTAGGGTTTAGGGTTTAGGGTTTAGGGTTTAGGGTTTAGGGTTTAGGGTTTAGGGTTTAGGGTTTAGGGTTTAGGGTTTAGGGTTTAGGGTTTAGGGTTTAGGGTTTAGGGTTTAGGGTTTAGGGTTTAGGGTTTAGGGTTTAGGGTTTAGGGTTTAGGGTTTAGGGTTTAGGGTTTAGGGTTTAGGGTTTAGGGTTTAGGAGTTTAGGGTTTAGGGTTTAGGAGTTTAGGGTTTAGGGTTTAGGGTTTAGGGTTTAGGGTTTAGGGTTTAGGAGTTTAGGGTTTAGGGTTTAGGGTTTAGGGTTTAGGGTTTAGGGTTTAGGGTTTAGGGTTTAGGGTTTAGGAGTTTAGGGTTTAGGGTTTAGGGTTTAGGGTTTAGGGTTTAGGAGTTTAGGGTTTAGGGTTTAGGGTTTAGGGTTTAGGGTTTAGGGTTTAGGGTTTAGGGTTTAGGGTTTAGGGTTTAGGGTTTAGGGTTTAGGGTTTAGGGTTTAGGGTTTAGGGTTTAGGGTTTAGGGTTTAGGGTTTAGGGTTTAGGGTTTAGGGTTTAGGGTTTAGGGTTTAGGGTTTAGGGTTTAGGGTTTAGGGTTTAGGGTTTAGGGTTTAGGGTTTAGGGTTTAGGGTTTAGGGTTTAGGGTTTAGGAGTTTAGGGTTTAGGGTTTAGGGTTTAGGGTTTAGGGTTTAGGGTTTAGGGTTTAGGGTTTAGGGTTTAGGGTTTAGGGTTTAGGGTTTAGGAGTTTAGGGTTTAGGGTTTAGGGTTTAGGGTTTAGGGTTTAGGAGTTTAGGGTTTAGGGTTTAGGGTTTAGGGTTTAGGGTTTAGG
This sequence comes from Rhodamnia argentea, assembly GCF_020921035.1. Taxonomy (NCBI): domain Eukaryota; kingdom Viridiplantae; phylum Streptophyta; class Magnoliopsida; order Myrtales; family Myrtaceae; genus Rhodamnia; species Rhodamnia argentea. The sequence continues at coordinate 4,360 of NW_025955928.1, forward strand.
GTTTAGGGTTTAGGGTTTAGGGTTTAGGGTTTAGGGTTTAGGGTTTAGGGTTTAGGGTTTAGGGTTTAGGGTTTAGGGTTTAGGGTTTAGGGTTTAGGGGTTTAGGGTTTAGGGTTTAGGAGTTTAGGGTTTAGGGTTTAGGGTTTAGGGTTTAGGGTTTAGGGTTTAGGGTTTAGGGTTTAGGGTTTAGGGTTTAGGGTTTAGGGTTTAGGGTTTAGGGTTTAGGGTTTAGGGTTTAGGGTTTAGGGTTTAGGAGTTTAGGGTTTAGGGTTTAGGGTTTAGGGTTTAGGGTTTAGGGTTTAGGGTTTAGGGTTTAGGGTTTAGGGTTTAGGGGTTTAGGGTTTAGGGTTTAGGGTTTAGGGTTTAGGGTTTAGGGTTTAGGGTTTAGGGTTTAGGGTTTAGGGTTTAGGGTTTAGGGTTTAGGGTTTAGGGTTTAGGGTTTAGGGTTTAGGGTTTAGGGTTTAGGGTTTAGGGGTTTAGGGTTTAGGGTTTAGGGTTTAGGGTTTAGGGTTTAGGGTTTAGGGTTTAGGGTTTAGGAGTTTAGGAGTTTAGGGTTTAGGGTTTAGGGTTTAGGGTTTAGGGTTTAGGGTTTAGGGTTTAGGGTTTAGGGTTTAGGGTTTAGGGTTTAGGGTTTAGGGTTT